>NW_005871049.1:3986180-4028032 GCF_000147115.1 Myotis lucifugus | reverse complement strand
GAAGTCATAGTTTGATCCTGGTCAGAGCACATGCCCGGGTTGCAGGCTCAATCCCAGTAGGGGGCGTGCAGGCGATAGCTGATCAATGATTCTCTCTCATCATTGATGTTTCTGTCTCTCTCCCTCTCTCTTCCTCTCTAAAATATACATACATTAGTATATATATATTAAACCTGAACATATTCTGATATAATACAGTAATCATACACTTTGGTACTGAAAACTAATACCCATACAAAACTTGCACACATTTATAGCAGCTTTGTTCATAGTTAACAAAACTTGGAAGCAACCAAGATGCCCAGAAAAATGAACGAATGAATAAACTGTGATCTGGACAACAGAATATTATGCAAGCACTAAAAAAATGAACTATCAAGCAGTGGAGAACCTTAAATGCATAAATATAAGTGAATCCAAATTGAAAGGCTATGTACTGTATGTTTCTAACTACTATAACATTCTGGGAGAGGCAAAATTATGGAGACAGTAAAATGACTAGTGGTTGCCTGGTTAAGGGAGGGGGGGCATGAATAGGCAGAAGATTTCTATGGCAGAGAAACTAATCTGTAGAATACTACAATGGTTATATCTTGTCAAAACCCATCGATTCTGCAACACAAAAGTGAACTAATATAGACTATGGACTTTGGGTGCTAATTATGTGTCAGTATTATACATTCACCAAATTGTGACAAATGTACCACTTTGATGCAAACTCCATCATGGGAGTGGTTGTAGGGGAAATTGAGGCACATAAGAACACATGCATCATTGGAGACCAAGGTGGAAAATATCAAAGATGAGGCAGTAGAGCCTGGTTTCACAGGATGCCCCATTTTGATGGCTAACTGGAAAAATATGACAGGAAAGGAAGTGATAAGGGCAATTCCTTGAGGTACAGGATTAAATGTCATTCATAGAAAATCCAGAAGACTTCAAAGAAGGAGCAGGTAACAGTATCGAGTATCACTGAGAAATACATTTTTATAGATCCTGAGGATCACTCAGCATAGGTCACTGAGCTTTAGGAAGCAAGGTAGTAGTGGAAGCTGGTTATAGAGGTAAGATGGAAATTAAAGATGGGAGTGAGGGAACATTTACTTGGAATAGGAAACAGAGGAACTGCCTGAATGTTAGATTTGTCAGAATATGAAATCAGATGCTGATCGGGGAACTCCTACAAATGAGCCCCAGCTGCCTGCCTTCACTGATCCTGTGTTTCAAATACTCAGGTTGATATTCTATACTTATCTCCTTACGCACCTAGTTTTCTGAAATTGTTAGACTAAGGTTCATGTAGAGGCAGCTCTTAGTTCTCACCTCAAGATGGACAGAGTGGACTGGTGGTCCCAGTACGGCAGTGTCGCTCGGTGAGGCGTGCACACATTGGGCCCCATCAGCTGGGTTCAATCTCTGCTTTGCTATATTTATATGCTTTGAGAACTCACAGAAGTTACTTAAACCCTCCAAAATTTTATCAACAAAATATAAATGCAAAAAATAACATCACCTGTGAAGTTTGAAAATAGTGTACATAAAAATTTATGAATTTAGAGTGGAGGAAAGAGGCCTTACTTCCTTTCACTGGTAGATATAGACATTTTTCATTCACATTTCCTTTGCTGGCTACAGTCACTTCTGCCTCTTGGACCACTTCTTCAGCTTGTCCCGATTTGAGCTATAACTCTCACTCAGAATCAGCTGTGTAACCCTCTTCTCCTCATGTCATATAGTCTATGAGAATAATGTTATAAAACATTTTTAATATATGCAACATTGTCTAACAATCTAAAATCTCTTGCCAATATAAACTATTCCTATATTGACATTTTTTTCATTTTTAATTTTAGACCTTTAACCACATAATTTAAATGTGATGAAAATCATCACAATTGTCAATATTGTATATTAGTGAAATTATGTAATTGTATCCTAGAGATACTTCAAATTTAATTTGTCCAAAATGGACTCCAACATTTGCCCTGTAAAAACCAACTATTTCTATGCATTCCTTGCATTGATTCATAGCATCACTGATCTTCTAAATTTTCCAAATAAAAATCATGGCTGTTATCCTTGACTTCTTTCCTTATAGCCCATATCAATAAATTACCAACCAACTCATTTTCATCTAGCTACCTAGTGTGCCATTTCTTTTCATTACCATGGCTGCCAATATTGTGCATGCCACCACACTCTCACTGAGGTAACTGTTCTAACTGCTGTCCCTTCTTCTGAATCAGCTAATGGGCAAAATCCAGGCATAGTTTACTTATTGTATGTGTCGGCTTTCACAATACAACAATGGAGGTGAGTAGTTGTGATAGGGACCTTATGTAATGCTATCTGGCCCTTTGCAGAAAAGTTTTGTTGATCTTAACCTAAGCTGACCTTCTCCAATTTCTTCCATACTCCTATTAAAACATTTCACCTAAAAAATCAAATATGATCATTACAGTCCGCCATTTAAAATAATGGAAGTTACCGCTATATCTCTCAAAGTGTTAGAAGTTTTCTTCTAGTCCGGGATAATGATTGATCAACAAAAGAAATACTATAAAAGATTTAGAAGGGTGAGTTCTCAAGACGTATTTAGAATCTTGTAAAGTAAACAGAAGAGGGAACTAATTTGATGTGCCTATTGATAAGCCTATTCTTTGCTCCAGATTAATGAATGGATTAGAAGGAGCCTGGGTGAATGGGAAGTGTACAGAGATGTGGGAGACTCAGTTGATAGGCTTATTTACATACTCACATTGTACCTTAGCACTTTTTCACTTTCTCCTTGGGGTCAGTATAGTATAGTCATCATGCAAAAGGACTCAGTTAAATCAGACCTTGGTTCACATTCTATCTCTGAAACTTAATAGCTGTGTGGCAGTGGCCTGATGGCAGGGACTGTAGGGTAATGCCCGTATGTAGCTATGTGGTTACCCTAATAAACAACCTTACCCTAAGAGCCTAGACACAGTATATAATAGGAAACATAAGTTTCCTTTATAAAAAGGACCAAGTCCATTTCATTAAGATGAAGAGCAATATTTCAATACTGTATCCTAAGTATATGTATATACTTATAATATATTAGAGGCCCAGGGCACAAAATTCGTGCACTGGGGTAGGGGGGCATTGCTCGGCCCGGCCTGCACCCTCTCGCAATCCGAGACCCCTTGGGGGATGTCCGACTGCCGGTTGGGGATCGGGCCTAAACCAGCAGTCGGACATCCCTCTCGCAATCCAGGACACTGCATGCATCAGTTACCATACTTTTCATACAGGTGAAAGGCATCTTGCTGTTGTATGGGCAGCTACATTTTTTGCCCTGATTATAAAAAGTAGTACATAACATGATCCTTCTGAGACAGTAGTACCATTTTCCCCATTTTATAAGTGGAAAAACTGAAGCAGAGAGAAGTTAAGTAATTGGCTTTGTCACAGAATCAGGGCTGACCACAAAATGTGCAAGCCAGAGTCCATGCATGTCATTGCTACATCATCCTGTTTTTTCAGTGTTAGAGTAGCCTTGACAGGTTTTAATTTTTAAATCTAAGAGACTGTTCCCAATATATAGGAATACATGTTCATCCCTATCCCTATGTATAATAAACAGGATTTGGACAGTTTTGAGATTCTTCTGATGAATTAGGATTAAGCAACCACAGATCTCTTTTTCAGATACTGTGGAAGCCACCTTCCTCGTTTAACTGTGTGTGGGATATAGCAGTTTATAAGCTATGACATAGTCACTTGCAATCTGGGACCCCTCAGGGGATGTCTGACTACCAGCATTGGACATCCCCTGAGGGATGTAGCAGTGCACCAAGTGGCAGGCGGCCAGGGAGGAGCTTGAACCAAAGCTGGGCGCTGCGCTACTCGCGCTCATCCTGGTCCGCTGCGCCTGCTGCCACCACTCGGTAGTGCTGCCACGGAGTCGGGAGAGGCTCCCGCCACTGCAGCTGCGCTCGCCAGTCATGAGCCCGGCTTCTGGCTGAGCAGTGCTCCCCCCTGTGGGAGCGTACTGACCACCAAGGGGCAGCTCCTGCATTGAGTGTCTGCCCCCTGGTGGTCAGTGTGCATCAGAGCAACTGGTTGACTGGTCATTCCATCTTAACAGTCACTTAGGCTTTTATATATATAGATTATATATACATAATATATATGTATATTTATATATACATGTACACACACACACACATACACACACATACATATATTACTTAAACTTCTGCCCTGAAATATAGAGACTTGACATTTTTAATGTCAAGTAGTTAAGGGAATTTTAGATATTGTTAGAGACTCTTCACTTCACTTGAGAGCCAAGCCAGTACCCTGGGTGATGGTGATGGCCATGAGTATGTTATTACTTGGTGCTGATTATCACAGAGGCTCATTTTGCAATCCTATCTTCTGCCACTGATCCCAGACTTCCTCTGTTTTTCTTCTTTTAAAAAAGTAAATATTTGGAAAGTACAAGAGAGCAAGATTTCTTTTCTTCCTAAATTTGGCAAATGGAATACCAGGAAAGCCAAAGAAAAAGTCTGTCAGAAATATTTTCTTCTCAGTTTCATTGATGACATTTCTGTCAGGTTTTTGGAAAGGCCATAACACGCAGATGTTAAATGCTTAGTTGGAACTGAAAATGCATGTCCATTTCCTGTGGTCAGGAGTGAATCAAGCAGTCTGTCTGCAGCTCTTGCCCTGATCTGCATTAAACTAGCCATACTGACTTTTACATTAAAGTGGTTGAACAATAAATAAGGTCAACACCACCACTGCCTTGCGGCAAAACAACTCTCAACATTGCTCTGGATGGCTTACCAATAATCCATTTTTAATGTCCAGCTCAGTTAGAGACTGATATGGAAAAGTAATCCATGGCTCTGTAATGGGAAATAACAATTACTATTAATTGTGTGAGACAGATTGCTGACATCAGACAAGGACACTGTCTTAACATATTTCAAAAAGTAGCAAGTATACTCACTGCACATAGGAAACTCCTGAACAAAGATCCCAAAAGGGAAAAGAATTAAAGGATCCAGGCCACACTTTAAGCACTGCCATTCCTAATATCTACCCAGTACCTCCTTCAACCTGTATAGAGAGCAACAAAAGTGCATGTCCCACTGTAACACTCTCTAGTCTGATCTAAAGGGCTCTAACGTTCTACATGCGTTCAAACTTATTTATGACCTTTACAGTCTTTGAAAAACCCTGGATAGAGAAGTTGAGATTCCTTCTTTCCTGAACTTGTCCCCAATGAATAAATCCATCCAGGGCAATTTTTAAGTGAAAATTCAATTATTTATAGCTACATTGTCTTTTATTGTGTAGCTGAATATTTGTATAAAGTTAACGCCGTCGTGTCTACTCAGAGATTGGCCATCCCAACATGTGCACTAGGCATGGTGCCAATCCATCCTACCCATCAGGGCAGCCTCAGCCGACTGCTCTGCATCCTGTCCCCACTCTGCAAGCACCTCTCCCCCATTTCCCTCCTTCCTTCGGCATTTAGAAGCAATGCTTTGGTTCATCAGACATTAAGGACCCTATTAAGGCAGTTTTTCAGTAATATCAGTAGATTCTACAAATTACCATAAATCAGAACTTCATGAATGTTCTCTTTTTATAATTTCCCACACAAAGTGTAAAATATATAAAAATGGGGTTACTGTTAAGTTTAATGGTGAAACAAAAATGAGATGGTTAATTCCACTTGCATGGATCAGGACATTCTTCACTAAGAGAAAAGTGATCTGAATCTTGAGGATGAGATGATGACTGTGAGTCTTTCATAGGGAGAAAAAAGGCGAGAGGAAAAGTTGCTTGATCATTTATGTCCAAGGTCTTCCCACCAAAATTTGACTATTAGGTGTCAATTAGTTGCCTTACTCCTGCCACCTATATGGACAAAATTGCCTTAAGAATAGACAATTGAAAAGGAAAACCCATACGTACATCTAAGAAAACCAAGAGTAAAACATCAATTATCAGTAATAAAACAAAACAAACTCAAAGATATAGCATGTATTTAAATTCCAGAATGTGCATAATCACTCAGTATTGCTGGGAGAAATGCCTTTGTAGGGTTTAACTGAGAGACTCAAAATAAATGCAGCAGACATTAATTGAGCAACATACAGATGTAAGTAAGGAAGCAAAAATTAAATTCTAGAGAGCCAAAACTTTTATGGGGATAGCATTTCCATGGATGCATCTATAAGACTTTTTTTTCAAGTACACTTCCTTTTTCAAATATGGTAGGACAGGTGGGTTTATGACTAATTAATGTTTAAATAATTAAAAATAATTAATTCTAGAGACTTGAAATAAGCATTGATCTAATTACAATTATTTGCCATAAAAATGTACAATCTAGTAACATGACAGATGAGGAAGTAGGATTGGTTCTTGATTCTTAAGCACTTAAAAATGAACATTTTAAAAACATTTAAACTGGGGACATCTGTCATAGTGTCAACAATAAAAAAATGAATAAACAAATAATACTCAACAAAAATATTTCATGGCTTACATGTAGGAGGTAGAGAAATTAAGATGCAATTTATATATTTCCATTAAGTTTTTATAAATAGATAATTTCTTATTCCTTGATGTGTAAATGAATGGGAGACAGTACAAAATATATCAGTTAATATTTCACAAAAATTCCCTTTTTCATTTCCTCCAAAAAAATGTCTCTGATGTAAATTTATTTGTTAAATAATTATATAAATTCATTCAACTTATTCAACAAATATTACGGGTCAGTTATTTTACATTATAATGGAAAAATAAAGGCTATACCCAATTCAACCAACTATTAATATTTAACTAAGATTTTGAATAAATATTTTTTTAGACTTGTATACCATAAATTTAACCTGATGTAACAGGAGGTTTTAAGGGTAAGTTATTTTTTATGGGAATGGTCAGTTTTATGAGTTAGTGAACTTGTCATTCCCTGGAAAGAACAGAAATGGCTGATAACCTATTGGGGTAACTGTAAGGGAGTTTTATGACAAATATAAGATTTTAAAATTCTCAGTAAATAGATATGAATGTACAAAGTAAACAGAATTTTCCTTGAATTAAAAGTAATGTGCACTGAAGTTACAATTTTGAATCAAAGGATCATGAAGAAGATTTTTGAGGAACGCTCATGTCTTATTTACAGGCAGGTATAGCATGTTGCATCGGTTATGCCACTCAGTGCAATCCAAAGCTTCTATCTTACCTCTCCACTGTTGTCGTCTGGGAATAGCAGCCACATTTAAGTACCTAATTTAAGCTTAATTTTAAAGGTACATCTTCTGTATGAAATTTTAGTAGGCTTAAGAATGTCAAATATTTAGAAATGTCCACTATTTCAGAACATCAGCCACCTCATGACTTTCATTGGTTAATGAAGGTTTGGCTACAGTTTTGTAAATTTTTATCTGTAAAAAGGTTTTCCTTTTTGACAGGTCCCTTAATGCTGATGTGGAATGCAGCTGCTGAACACATAACTGAGAGACGTGGGATATAAATAACACAGGATAACTTCCCAAATGCAATCACTGATATTCTACCACTACCATGGAATAAAATTCCTAACAAGAAAGTTGCACAGGAAGTTTCAGAAAGAAAATTTTAAAAACAGATTTGCTCCCATTCTGTCTGATTCTCTGTTAGTGATTTTCCAGACATAATATAGAGGTTCTGGTTTGAAAACAGCCTTAGGCCGGGCGTCAGAGAGGTTTTATTTCATAAAAGCACACTATTTCCATTAAAGTCCACACTGAGAGCTGAAAGATATGCCATTCTTCCAGAGAAGCAACTCTCATAAATCCTAATAACATAAGGAATTCTAAAACCAAATCAAATTGTAGCTCAGACCATTTGGGATTGGGGAGGGGGGGGGGGACGTGCCACATATTTTTTGAGGAGTCAAATAAATAGAATTGCATTTTCAGCCTGCACAACATCTCACACCAGTAACACCTGCTGTTGATAGCCTTTACTTTCTCAAAGTGATGCATGAGCATAAAGTCATCTGAGTGACCCATTAGGGAAACCTCAGAAGTTTTGTGATAACATAAATAGACCAAGTAAACAAACGTCCATGTGAAAGCAATGGACATCTCATCATCAAGCTTCTTAATCTTCAGAAATTTTTCAGATTCTGAAAATGGAATATGATTTACAGTTCTATAAATGCCATTGCTTCAGACTTTCATTCTTCTATGATCACAGCTGTGAAAGGAGAACTGAGAGGTTCCTTCTAAGTTTTCATTGTAACCAAATAAATGATAAATAAAGCACAGCTAAACCATTCATATATCTGGGGTCCCAAGAAAGCACAATGGTTGGCTTGGAAATAAAGGGGAATGTAATGTGTGTGTGTGTTTTTTATATGTTGCAAGATGGATAATAAAAAGATTGTATAAAATTGTGTGTGTGTGTGTGTGTGTGTGTGTGTGTGTGTGTGTTTCAGGACAGGAAGAGAAAGGTTGGGAATTGAGTAGGGCTAATGCTTAAACGTAGATGTGAAAGGAAATAAAGTGCCTTGTATATAAAAGATTTAGAGTTTAATTCCTCCTGAAGCAACATTGAAACACTCAAGGTTTCTAAGTAATAACAACATAAACAGACTTATCTATTTATATAAAAGGCTAATATGCAAAGTGTCCCTTTGGGACTTCGACTGGGAGACTGGGAGTTCAATCACTCACTATGACGTGTGCTAACCACCAGGGGGTGGCGTGGAATGCAGGAAGGCCCCAGCTGGCAGTTGAAGGCCCTGATCGCTGGCCAGGCCTAGGGACCCTACCCATGCATGAACTTCGTGCACCAGGCCTCTAGTTGATTTAGAAAGATCATGTACAAGGCAGTGTGGAAAATAAATGGATGGACATGAGACTGATAACAGTGAGGCACAGTGAGGGTCATCCTAGGCCCATGGTCAGCAAACTGCGGCTCGCGAGCCACATGTGGCTCTTTGGCCCCTTGAGTGTGGCTCTTCCACAAAATACCACATGTGGGCGCACACGTACAGTGCGATTGAAACTTCGTGGCTCATGCACAGAAGTTGGTATTTTGTGGAAGAGCCGGTATTTTGTGGAAGAGCCACACTCAAGGGGCAAAAGAGCCGCATGTGGCTTGTGAGCCGCGGTTTGCCGAGCCTCAGTTTGCCGATCACTGTCCTAGGCAAAAGTTAAAATCAAGAAGAAACTGCAGAGATGGAAGAAAGATATAGATTTATAAGATCTGAGGTTTTTGTATTTGTATTTGTCATGGTTTGTGTATTAGTCTGTATATTAGTCAGGGTGCTCTAGAGAAACAGAATTAATTAGATATATTTGGGTTGATTTTAAGGAATTGGCTCATGTGATTATGGAGGCTGGCAAGTCTAAAATCTGCAGAGTGGGTCAGCAGGCTAGAGACCCAGGGAAGAGCCAATGTCAAAGCTCAAGCCCAAAGGCTGCCTGCTGATAAAATTGTCCCTTACTGGGGGAGGATCATTCTTTTTTTTCTATTCAGGTCTTCAACTGATTGAATGAGGGCCACCAATATTAGGAGGGCGATTTCCTTTACTCAAGGTTCACCAATTTTGATGTTAATCTCTTCCAAATATAGTCACAGAAACATCCAGAATAATGTTTGACCACCTATCTGGGCACCATGGCTCATCCAAGTTGACACATAAAATTATCAACCACCAGTGCATAAGATTGATTGGAAAGCACAAGAATAAAGGAAGTAAGAATCTGAGGATGAATAAGGCGTGTTCAAGTATTAGGAGCTGAAAGCTCCATTTTTACTGCTCAGTTCCACTTACAGGTTCCCAGAGTCCAAAGCAGCTGTTTGACCAGATGGCTGTTAGCCAGGATATTTTCTGTTCCACTGACCTAGGAAGCAAGACAGGCACAAAACAAGATACGGATTCAAAGGAAAAGACTAAATAAACTGTATCATAGACATCAGCCTGACTATTTTGTTTAGAAACCGGCAGAATGACACACAAAGTCACTGTATGTATCTTCCAGCTGGAAAATGTTTCCAACTAAAGAAAGGAGGTCACAGGATTCTCAAAAGAATTGTTGAGACTATGAGTTGGAAAAGGAATGTAACAAACCCTACCTCAATGTCACTACAACAAACGTCAGTCTTATCTTGAAAAAGCCCTGTGTCTGTCCTAACTTACACTGAAACTTTGCATCAGAGCCAAGTCCTAAAAGAAGATGCCGTGGAATCATAGCTAGGGTATAATCAAAACACGTCTCTTAAAGCTTATGTCCCTGCTACTAACCTCTCATAACAGCTAACTTAGAAAACAGACCATGGCCCCCTCTGTAGGGGAACATCATTCGTAACATCTTGTTCTCATTCTGGCAGGCCAGTTGTGCATGCAGTGGTTCAGGTGCGAAATGAAGGAGAAATCCCTGGAACTGAGACACCTGGTTAGAACCCACTGAGGAAACTGATATATTTGAAAATTCCTGAAAGTTAGGGACACCTGAACTTTTAATTTGCTAGTTTAGGTATGTATGTATATGTACACAGGTGTACACAGTTGAGAAATCCCTTGCTTGGAAAATGAGTGAGGACAACCTATCCTATTTCCCCCTTGTGTAATAATTAATTATGTTATAAACATTTCCTCGCTTGGAAGATCAACCGAAAAAAGTCATAAATAATATATTGAGAAAACTTAGCTGTTTTTAACTCAGAAAAGTCTCATAGCTGCCACTTTTCACTGAATTAGTCAAATTAAATAGTCCTGCAAGACATTAGCCCACCATTTCAGTATCCCCCTAACTCAGTCCCAAGTACATTTCTTTCTAATTCAGTTTTCTATATGTTAGAGCTCATTAGACTATAGCTAATGTTTTCTATCTAGCAGGAGTTTAATCAAATAAGCAACATTCAGGTTCCTATTTGAAAGTCAGGATTTTGCCTCATATCCTGAGTTTCATCCTTACAGTCCATGACTGTGCTATTAATATTCTATGTTCTCATGAAATTACTAAGACCCATATCAATGGGTATGCTCTAACACAAACGGTCTCATTTTATCCCTCACCATTGACTTTTTTTTCCTTTTTTACTCTTTATTGATTAAATTATTACATATGTCTCCTTTTTCTCCCATTGACCTCTCCCTGGCCACTCCCACCCCCCAGCACATGCCCTCACCCCACTAGTGTCTGTGTCCATTGGATATGCTTATATGCATGCATACAAGTCCTTTGGTTGATCTCTTACCCAACCCCCCCCCATCCCCGCCTTCCCTCTGAGGTATGACAGTCTGTCCGAAGCTTCTCTGTCTCGGGATCTATTTTTGTTCATCAGTTTATATTAATTACAACCCACGAGGTTGGCCTACAGATTAAATAGGAAAGCTAACTCAGGTCTTCCTGAGTCAGATATGCTCCTCTTTTTTTATTATTTCAAGATACTGCAATAATTTCTCTAAGCAATGTATAACTTGAGAGCTCCTCTATGTCTCACAAGTCCGCCCTGCTAGGACCAGTCTATACTTTTCCCTGCTGCACCTTCCCTCAGCATCTGTTTTTACACTTCGTCTCTGTCAGCTCCATATTCCAGCTCTCCAATGTTATTGCTTTGTTCTTTGGTGTGACTGAGCAGATTTACATTTCTATCCTAAACTTCAACCCTGTTGACAAGAAAACATATTTTGGCTGGTCCTTGCCCCAAAGGCAGATCATCAGATATACAGGGGTCTGAAGTAATCTGTGCTTAAAGTTAAACTCTGGGGTAACACTTGTCCCTGGAAAAAACAACAACACATTTTATATTTGGCCTTTGGGTTATGAAATTTTTAGTGGTATGATGAAAATATCTGGGAGAACAGAGAATTTATAATGGGTTTTATATATTTCACCTTACTGCCAACTAGAGATCCATGTTGTATTTAGACCAGTATTTATTTCTTCATATAAATGATAGGGGGAAGGGCACAGAATAAGAATAGAGCCACAGTTGTTTCATAATTATTCACCTTACCAACTACTATAGATAAGAGGTTTTCTTACAGACCCTGGGAAACTGGAGGATGTGTTGCAAGAAGAAAAACAGGGCTAGAGGAAGAAAACACATTTTAAAAGTAGACCAAGAACAGGACATGCTTAGACTTGGTTGCTGTGCCCAGACCCTGACACCCTCTGGAGTTTGCCTCAGGAACGCTGACCATTTCCCAGTCCCAGGAAGGGGCTGAGACGTTTGTAACATCATAGAATATTAGCCAGCTTGTTATCGGACTTTGAGCTCCTGAAGGCCGGCCTGCAGACCCTCCCTGCCCTTTCCCTGATTCACTTGCAGCTCACAGCTGCACAGAGTTATCTTCTCCCTCGTGTGTACATAATCAGCCAACTGGCGAGGGGAGTCAAAGCAGTTTCCAGGGTGACTGACTGCTCTCCCATACTGCTGGCATTACTGGAATCAATGCTCAATATGATCCAACCCTGTCTCTGCTTAATTTGGCTCAAGGAGCGACAGGCAGCCTCGGACCCAGTGTGCCTAGTACCATAAAGGCATATGTTACGTGCTAGCAGTTATTTGTATTGCTCTGTGATAGATATTCTTCTGATCCTGGAACTCCAAGAAAGGGAATATGAGATAAGCAGTTTCTCATCTCATAAATTCCAGAAAATTTTCATGTATATTACTGGGTTTCTGTTGAGTTGCAAGCAACAGTAGAAACAAACACACATGTTATGATTCTCCTAGAAAAAGAAAAGCAAACAATATCTCTTTATAGATGATCCCATTATAAAAGCCCTTTTGTTCATTTTACATGGACTAGCCAGAAATATCTTGTGTTTTGACTAAAATCCTAATTCTAATTATTGAATAATTAAGACAAAGTATACCAAGGTTCATGTCTTTATACTATTTCATTCCTATATCTACTTGGAAAAGGATACAGGGCAGATGACTGAATGCTTGGGAAACTCTGCATAACCTACAGCTGGCCTAAGACAACAAATCAAATAAGGCTCAAGGCTCAAGAGCACTGAGATTAGGATAAATAATTTTTAATAATGGAGGATAGGCCATTACATTCAATAAAATCCTATTTACAACGTTTTTACTCACTCACTTGAGATTCAATGTGGGAATGTTACATGTGCAAATCCTTTGCACTTTCTCTCATTGGATACCTGACAAGAGGAAAACAGCACCATCAAGTAGACAGAGGTCATTGTATCATCTGAAAGCTGTTTTTTCACTGGCTTTGACCGATGGTGACAATTCAAATCTACCTCAATCTTCCTTCACATTCTTAATACTAAAGAGCTCCTTGTAGGCTCCTTCAACCCTGCTACGTTGGATTTATAGTTATTCACTGAGCAGGCAGGAAACACAGAAGGCTGGCAGTTTTGTATGAATACAAAGGGTATAGCTGCATACACTATGGTTAACATTAACAAGCACAGAAAAATATTTGTATTCCTTTGATAAGCAGGAGTCCAGAGAGGCATACAGAAAAAGAAGTCTAACCACAATAGATGTGTGCCAGGAAATGCACTGGGTGGCTGTCCAATAGTCTTCCATGGTCATATATAAAAGTGAGTCTAATACATAATCAACGGTGGCCTTCATCCCTGACTTTGGTGAGGTTTTCACTGAAACCTGAATCCACTCCCCACATTCAAATATCTGCTTTTGAAACGAAGTCACCACTTAAATGAAAACATCAAAGAAGCATTACTATGAAAAGGGAAAAGACCCTTTATGTCATCCAGCTCACTTCCTTGCCAATCATGGATTTTGCCCTTGATTCTCTTCTCTAGAAGTTGATCTAGCCCTATTTTTTAAAGCCTCAGAGATGGGCATCCATCCTCTCCCTGAGAGGATATTTATTCCATATTTTAATAGTTTTCACAATTAGAAAACGTTTCCTGAGAGTTTGTTCAACTTTTTCTTTGCTTAATTTCTTTCCTTGGCATTTAGCAATGGCTCAGGATTCTGAAAATCATTCAAAGGCAGTTGATTTGAAAAGTGTAGCTGCAAACATTCATGATGCCTGCCAAATAGTGAGAGTTTCGGAGACAGGTGGAAGGATGACTATCATGAGCATCTGAAATCACATCAATTTCCCCTTTGAATGCTATTTATGTATTTGCTTTAGGACATATGACTTATATTTCATGAATTGAGTCAGCAGATATTACCTGAAACTTCAATGGTATAGTACTTTTGCTTAAAAAAAGAAGAAAAAAGAACATAGCACAGGTCACAGATTACCACCAGGGAATATCTCCGGGGAAAAGAAAAGATCAGTTATTTGTCGTAACCGGTTTGGCTCAGTGGATAGAGCGTCGGCCTGCAGACTGAAGGGTCCCAGGTTCGATTCCGGTCAAGGGCATGCACCTTGGTTGCGGGCACATCTCCAGTAGGAGGTGTGCAGGAGGCGGCTGATGGATGTTTCTCTCTCATTGATGTTTCTAACTCTCTATCCCTCTCCCTTCCTCTCTGTAAAAAATCAATAAAATATATATTTAAAAAAAAAGATCAGTTATTTGTAGCAAACTTCACCAAGGTCATGGTCCTCACTTTTTCCAATATGGCAGGCCAAGGCTGGTGAGAGCATCAAAGGTATGAGCCACTCAAAAGAATCATTTCCTCTTCAAAACAGTCTTAAATACCCATTTCAAGGAAATCAAAATTTGGTCATTTGATGAGAAAAATATCTTTATATATTGAAGAGGCAACTAACTCATGCTCTACATCCTTAGATTTTATCTCCCAAACCCTTCATTTCTCATGCCTTGTAACAAACTAAAGATAATAATAACAATAAATCTCAAAACAAACAAAAAGGCCTTAATTTGAACAATAAGCATTTCTGGTAATTTCCAAAAAATAGTATAAAAGTCTAGAATAAATTGCAAAGCAAATTTTACATTTTGCATTGTTTAATGTTTATTTTTGACAAATTAATAGACATAATATGAAAGATATCTCATACATTAAGCTATAGAGTATCTTTATCTGGAGAACATACTCTTATCTTTTATGTTAGGATTTCCTCTAAAGAATCACTTGATATAAAACATATTTCTATCAAAACTCAAGTTATTAATTTAAGTAGTCCCTTGAAAGAAATTTAGATACATAAAATAGGTTTTAAAGTAATTTTGAGTGCTTCTCATTATAAAACATCTAAAACATAATGGAACTCTCATTGATTGTAATATCAGAACCTATAGTTTTATCTGCCTAACATGATGAATATGTTCATAATGACTTCAGATATTAAGAATTTTTCTTGCCATAGCCAGTGTTGCTCAGTGGATAGAGGCTGTGGACTGAAGGGTCACAAGTTTGATTCTGGTCAAGGGCACATGCCAGGGTTGTGGGCTTGATCCCCAATAGGGAGTGTGCAGGAGGCAACCTATCAGTGATTCTCATCATTGATGTTTCTATCTCTCTTTCTCTCCCTCTCCCTTCCATTCTGAAATCAATTAAAATATATTTTTTTAAAAAAGAATTTTTCTTTATCCTTTGCTGACCTTTGTTATCACCTTCCAGCTACTTGTCAATGAGTTTTTTTCCAACCTCATGGAGTCCCTACAATGAAGGGGATTCATATTGGCACAATATTCCAAACTCTTAAGGATGCTGATAATGCAGAAAGTATCAGGTTACACTGACTTTGCTACTAAAAATGGCGGGTCATGTTGTAAATTAGAAGGGGCTCTTTCCTGTGGCACAAATGGGAAACATTACAAAAAGGTGCCCCATTTGAGCAGGTCAATTAGAAAATGTCCCCTTTCCTTTCTTCTGGCCTGAGGCAGGTTCCCAGACAGGAAGCATGGCTGGGGGAGTGTTCCCTGGGTTTTAGCTCATCGTGCCTACCTGGCTAGATGACCCTGTACATCACACTAGATAAACAACGGTATGCAGGGGCTCTGGATTCCACATGTCACTTCATGGTTACCAGTCAATATGATAGATAATAAGGAAATGCCCACCAGAGGCACCCAATTCCCAGATTGGTTACATACTGTTTTGTAAAATATAATCTAGTTCCATTGTGACTTGAAAAAATGTGATATTTAAACTAAAATAATCAGAAACAACATCTTCTTCAAGGGGCTTTCATCACATGAAATACTGGAAAAAATATATAAAAAAATCAGGAGTTAGGCAAATCTGGAATCCGAAATAACATTTACTGTGATATTAGGTTGGTCAAATTAAACTCTCTTAATCTTTCCTGATCCATATAATAAAGATAGTAATGGCAAATGGAACAGCTTAATGAAATAACATATGAAATGCTTACTAAACAGTCCATAGGCATAGTTACATCCAGTTATACCTGGCTTTAATTATACCAGGAAAGAAGATATGAAGACATAATAATCTGGCACAGCAAACTGACTGTTCTTCATTAAAGCCTGATTTTGTATGTGAGTCATTTGTGGTTGCTATGGAAATCACTGAATAATAAAGGTGATTACTTTAACAAATTCTTTTGTAGCACATTCAGTGCAAAATTCTTCTGTTTCTGAGTAGCCTGAAGTATGTGGTTTCTCTTAGAACATTCTCTGAGAAGTTTGCCTCAAGTATTTGAATTCCTTCTCCCTTCTCCTCAATCCCCAAACGGGATATATTTATGAGTAGAAGAACAAATGAATTAGATAGCCACAGAGATTTACTGAAAAGACTAAACAAACTTTGTTTTTTCATATGTATACTTAACTCCAGGAAACTGCCTAGTATGTTGATTCTGCTTCTTACCTATGCTGCAGCACAATTTAATACTCTATGACTTCCCAGCAAATTCTGCACAGAGAACCTTAAGAAAATGGAGTTGAGAAGGGTAACCATTGCAAATAATTATTTTCTGGAGGAAACAGGTCTACCTGAATATACAATACTAGATAGGTATCAGTGTCTTCTTTTTATAATTTGGTTTTATTGTTACTTTTCTAATAAGATGCATTGTTCTTTAAAATGAAGATTATAATATTATGAATATACACTAATAAAAGGATAATATGCTAATTAGGCCAGCAGGGGAGAGCAGTGAGGGGCAAGCAGGCAGGCAGGGGAGCGAGGCAGAGGTGGTTAGGGGTGATCAGGCCGGCAGGGGAGAGCAGTGAGGGGCAATCAGGCAGGCAGGGGAGCAGTTAGGGGCATCAGGCAGGGAGGCAGAGTGGCTAGGGGCGATCAGGCAGGCAGGCAGGCAGAGGAGTTAGGAGTGATCAGGCAGGCAGGCAGAGTGGTAGGGGCAATTAGGCAGGCAGGCAGGTGAGCGGTTAGGAGCCAGCAGTCCCAGATTTCGAGAGAGATGTCCGACTGCCGGTTTAGGCCTGATCCCACAGTCAAACATCCACCGAGGGGTCCCGGATTGAAGAGGGTGCAGGCTGGGCTGAGGGACCCCCCCCCATGCATGAATTTTGTGTGCTGGGCCTCTATTCTATATAATAAAAGGGTAATATGCTAATTAGACCAGACATCTTCCAGATGTCATTCTAGACGTTCTTCCTGACAAAGCCGGGGCTGGAGGAAAGCCGGCCTGGGTCCCGGGTGCCTGTGGGCAGCTGGAAGCCCAGGTCCCAGGTGCCGGAGGGAAGCCGGTCCCGGCAGCCAGGGGAAGGAAGGCCTACTCTTGCACGAATTTTCATACATCAGGCCTCTAGTACTTACATAAATTGAAAAGCAGAGCATTTAAAGGATTTCACAAAAAGGGCTATATTAATCTAATACAATATATTTAACAAATATGTCTATTTAAATGCTTCACATTTCCTTTCTGCTAAATAGAAAGTTTAATTAATAAAAAACAATCCAATCGAAGAGAATCACAGTGTGAGGCTAGCCTTGGAGATAGATTAGCAATGGGAGCATCCTGAAAAGGACATAAGCTCTTACCTAAACTCTCTGCCCCCTAACAATTAGTTCAGCTGTGTACTGGTAGAAGTCATATATTGTGTGCATTATCAATGCTTATGTCTAAAGTTAGCATTCATGAGGACTCACTTTTCTTAAAGAACTTTCTAACAGTTTACAATTAGGAAGAAGAAAAGGCTGGATATTTCTGTTATTCTCTGATATTTTTAATAGTGCCACTGCAATTAGAATATAGTTTTAGCAGATAATTACAATAGATATTTATAGAACCATCTAAGAGCCACTACCTTCAGAATTCTAAGAAAAGTTATATAATTATCGGATAAATAATCATAAAACTTAGGCTGAGTTCTTTTACACACTTCAGCATTTTATGGCTTGCCTACATTGCACTGTGGCATTAGTGCTGGAGATATATGTAAAGAAAAGTAATCATGATGGTTTCTTGCCCTCATGGAGCTTTTGATCCATCAGGGGAGACACTCATTAATTACATGACCACACAAAAATGTACAATTACAACTCTGTAAAGTACTCTGAGGGAGTGCGACAAAGTCCTATTCGAGTTTGTACAAAGGAATTTTTAACATAGTATGGCCAGTAAAGGATTCATTAAAAGAATAGCATTGAACTAATATCTGAAGTAACTGGAAGAGGGAAGAGAAATTGGGACCCTCCTGTTCAAAGGTCCTGGGACAGGGAGAAGTATAAGAAGGTAAAATAAAGACAGTGTGACTGAATCCCATTTAGTAGAGCTTTAGAAAACAGGTTAAAGCTTTCCATAAATATGCTGAAAGAGATACAAAGCCACTGGAATTTTTAAAGCAGCAGAGATATTATTAGATTTGTTTTGAAAAGTCATTGTGACTGCAAATGGCAAATGTATTGGAGATAGAAAAAGCGAAGGCTAATGCAGTTGTTCAGGTGAGAGTCCACCAGGCTTTAGTCTCTACATCTCTATTAGAACTCCTATTTTTAAGGTCATTGATAACCACCACGTTGAGTAATGGCCAAACACCACTCATTTCATCCAACTGTTAAGCAGTATTTGATATGATTGATAATATTGCTTCACCTGTCCTGCTCAAACCTTCTTTATCCTCCTTCTCAATCTCCTTGGTTGGTTCCTCCTATCTCCCTGGTGAGCGACAGTATTCCAGGGCTTGTTCTAACTCTATGCTTCTTCCGTAGGTGATCACATCCAATCCCAGGTCTTTAAATGTATCTACATGCTGACATCTGTTAACTCTATACCCTCATTTCTAACCTTATCCATTGACCTTTTATTATATGTAAATCATGCCAAAATATATTTTGAACCTGACCTTCATTGCTGATACTCTATTTCAGGCCAACATCTTTCAACTGCAATGGCTTTCTACACTGTCTCCTTGCTTTTGCCTTCCAAAATGGAAATCAAATCATGTCATCCTTTGGCCCAAATCCTTCTAAAGTCTTTTAGTCTTAAGAGAGAAATCCAAAATGCTTCTCATGATCTACAAACTCCTACATGACCTGCTCTTTCCCTACCCTTTTAATTCTCTTTCCTTGCTATCTCCATTTCAGCCACACTGGCTTCCCTGCTGGTCCTGAAAAAGCTAAGCAGGCCAGAAATCCTGCATTTTCTGTTTTCTCTACCTAGAAAGCAACCACCCCAATATCACAAGGCCATTTCCCACAGATACCTTGTATCTTTCCTCAAATGTTTACATGTAAACTTTTTTAACCTTCCTCTATAAAATAATTCATCTGAATCTCTCCCCTTTACTCTTGCTGGCTTTATTTTTCTTGCTGGAATTTATACCACAATTTATCCCACATGGAATGTATATCTCACATTTCATTTATTTAGTTAGTTAATTAGCTAGCTAGTTATTTTAACTCCCCCCCAAAATTTTTTTTGAGCTCTATGAGACCAGGAAGTTTGTTTTGCTTGTTACTATATGAGACAGCATACATGGTAAAATATTTGATAAATAAATGAATAGACCCATAAAGTTGGATTAAAAATAAACTGACTGCTGAGAATTTAAAGAAAAATGACATATATAGTGGACACTAAAAAATGATGGTTATGAATAATTATCCATATATTATTATATTTAACTCTCAGAAATCTTCATTAAGGTGAAAAATATTAGTCTTATTTTACAGATAAAAAAATTTAGTCTCAAGAGACATTTGTAAATTTGCCAAAGATTCTACAGTCAGTACATATTTTAGTAAGCAATCCTATCTAGGTTTTATAACTCTTCCCACTGTCTCCTATAAACAACCTGGGTATTACAAGCAGACTTTAACTGAGTTTGTGTATTAAGGTTAATTACATAAAAAAATCTTGGCACAAAAGTAAGATAATGGTTTGTGGAATATGATAGGGATAAAGAATCAGAAAAACTATGTGTCAAATTCTGGCTCAAGCAATAACCCAGGTTATGACCTTAAACACTCTCTTCACCTCTCAACTTCAATATTTGCCTCAATAAGCTGATAATCTTAAAACTTGTGTAGTGCCCGGCAGGATACCAATGATTAATGATAATTCTACAAAGAATTATCTAAGTGCTAAATAATATTATCATTGCTAACAGGCTTGGAATTCTGGCTCAGAATATTTGGCCACTTATTAAAACCTTATCTAAACTATCTTAAAGTCTTGGGTCTTCAAAACTGGCCTTACTAAAGCTTTCTCACTGCATGTAGTCTAAAATAACTTATTTAGAAGAGAGTTGATACTATGAAGGTTATGAAATTTTCAAATTTCTGCTTTGAAGTTATTCCTCAAAAGGAAGTGGAGAGGTATTTACTAGGAAAACAGAGACAACCTGTTGGAGAAGGAATTCCTTTTGAATTTGCCATTTGGTGTCAGTATCCTGTGGTGGATGCTGCTAATTTTCTGAACCTATCCTTCAGCCAAATTTCACAATGGCAGTGGAATTCCTAAACACTTCCTGCCCAAAAGGATGCAAACTGGAAAATGGGTCATTAAAAAAACAATATCCCACACTGCCATTCAGTAATTTTCCTTGATACCAATTTCAGATAATTCACTGTAGTACCACTTAAGAGCTATTTTTTTTCCAATGCATAAATACCATTCTGAGCCCTAATTGGTTTGGCTCAGTAGATAGAGCGTCGGCCTGAAGACTGAAAGGTCCCAGGTTCGATTCCGGTCAAGGGCATATACCTTGGTTGCGGGCACATCCCCAGTAGGAGTTGTGTAGGAGGCAACTGATCGATGTTTCTCTCTCATTGATGTTTCTCTCTCTGTAAAAAAAATCAATAAAATATATTAAAAATACCATTCTGATAATATTATACTACATATATCATGCATATTGTTTACTAAGATATTTACTGATTGCTTAATAGATGACAAAGACTTTGTTAGACCTGGAAATATGAAAAAAAACACACAAAAAAAAACAAAACACACACACACACACACACACACACACACACACACAGCCAGGTACATTACCAAAAAAGCTAATGGCAGTAAACACAGGAGCATGGATGAAAGGCCCTAATCTGATCAGTGGATATTTGTTTCCTGTGGCTTTTGAGAAAGATATGCATAGTGGTTAAAGCAACAGACTCAAGCCAATTGCATGGCTAAGTTCCAGCTCTGCCACTTAGCTATGTGATTTGGGGCAAGTTATTTAACTTCCCTGTGCCTCATTTCTCCTTTGTAAAATAGAGATATAATAGAACCTACCTCACAGGACTGTGAAAACTAAATTAGAATAAGTATAAGACACTTAGAAGGTACCTGGCAGAAAATATATAATTAGGAGTCGTTGTTATTATCCCCAATGTAATAGTCTTTCTGTTTTACCAATACACAATCCAATGTTTTAATCAAACCAAAGTTGGAATAACTATAGAATATAGTAGTTGACAGTGTTAACTTCTAAATGTAACTGACCAGTCTCTATGAGTTTCATTCAGGGCTTCAGCACTTACTAGGCGAATGAACTTGGACTGGCTACCGAACCTCTCTGTACTTCCATTTCCCCAACTGCACACAAGGGATAATATCTGCACTTCTGATGAGGGAGGATTAAATTACTTGATAAAAGTAAAGGACTTAGAAAAGATACTGGCACATTGAGTTAATGTTAGTTATTATTATTGCTAATGTCAAAAAACAAATTATGATCAAAAGGAAACAGGCCAAAGTTTCTATAATTAATTGATAATAAAGTCCATCATATATCATTTATAGTGCAAAATGCTTCCTCTAAGATGGACAGTTATTAGTAAGAAATAATCAATTAAAAATAAACACTTTTAGCCCTGGCCAGGTAGTGCAGTTGGGTAGAGCATCATTCCAATATGCCAAGGTTTTGGGTTTGATCCCTGTTCAGTTCAGGGCACATACAAAAATCAATCAATGAATGCATAAATAAGTGGAACAACAAAGCAATGCCTCTCTCTCACACTCTCTCTTTCAATCCCTTCCTCCCTCTCTCTCTAAAATCAATTAAAAATAAAAAATAAACAAACACTGTTAGGTCTGCAGCTGATAGAGTAATACACACACACACACACACACACACACAGCTGACAGCTAATGAATACCATGGGTTTGGTTTTTTTTTTTTGGAATTAGTTGGACAAGCTTCTGTGGGTAGACATTAATCTTTTAAATTTATATAACACCTACCAACTAGCCTGAAACCCTTAACAAGCTGTGACATGGAATGATTTAAAGTAGTAACAAGGAAAAGAAAACAAAATAAAAAGTGGAAGGAAAAAGTGCATGCTGCTCTGTTGAGTTTCACAACCTGGCCAGTGGCCTACTTAAATCTTAAGAGCTACACTTGAAGTTGCTGAGTCTTGTTTAAACAGTTAACGCTAAGTCCCAAGGAAGTGAGAGATCCAATGTCTACCATAACTTTTTATCATAACTTATATGAGTCATCTATAATAAACACCAACCATGTTGGGGGAGATCATTTTGACTGCATACTGGCAAGGTGTAACAAAATTCCTCTCATCTGCTCACAAATGGAGTGTACTCATGTATAGCTTAGGAGGTTAAAGTATCATCACTTTCTACACTGATGTGTGTAAAAACAATGCTGTTTATAGTCCCATCCACCCAACTTTCCTGTTCTTTCTAAACTCGCTAAATTCTTACTTACAGCCTTTCTAGCCTCCAGTATACACCTCCAGCTCATTCCTAAGAAGAGATAGTGTTTCCAGGCCTGTGCACACTGAATATAGTCAGAGAAGAGTTCACCTTTGTTAAGGCTAGGATGATAGGACATTTCCTATTATTAAAGTACACGAACCAGCTTTTATTTACTCCGCATGCTTGATGACAGCACTCTCATGCTGGAATGAACATTCTGGGGCTGGCCAGAATCTAAAAGCAGAATAGTTTCTGTGAGGCAGCACAAATCCTGCAAAATTGTGTGTGGTTTCCCCCTAAAAACTGTTTATTAAAAGCCTTACCAGTAGTTAGGAGTATCCCAGAGTTGTTGGCAAGGAAATTCTACTTGTACAAATCATGTAAATATGTGTCTTTAGGATTTTTTTAAATAATAAACTCAAACTGGTTTATATTTTGTTGCATTTACACTTGTAAAAAATAAATAAGGCAACCAGGTCCTCTTTATTGTTACCCAGCCAACAAAGGTTATGACCAAACTGGTTTTGATTCAGACGAAACAGAAATTGTGTATATCCCTAAGTCTAGGATAAGCCTGTAAAAATTCATGAGCATAACAGCAACTAATCCTTGATCTGCTTCTCTTCTCTCCTTGGACTGAAAATGCTTGTTTGAAAAAAAAAATCACCAGTTACAGAATCATGCCTCTACATTGAAGAAAGCTGTGGGAGTGGACACAAAAGCTGCCAAAAAGCATATATATACATATACTTTCCTGATTCAATTTCTACAAACTCCCAATTTAAAGTACCACCAACACCAACAAAAATGGTAACCCTGTACTCCTGGTTCAGTATTGTCTCTACTCCAAAGATCATTTTATTAGTGGTAACCCACATATTGCTGCTTGATAAAATAATCTATTCCAGGCAGCCACTTGGTGACCTAATGAAATCAGTTAGAAATAACCTAATAGATCTGCGGAAAAAATATTCAAGATAATGTTTAAAAGAACATAATTAGTGTTTCCTAGTAACAGAAGAGTTAGTTTGAAAAAGAAATGAAACAATACTTTGAAAATGTTCCTTTAAAACATGTAAGTACAAGCTACCACTATGGATGAGATCCAGTTTAAAGAATTCAAGTTCATATTGAGCCATGCAAAAACCACCTTGCTAAACAACTGCATATAAATTAAACTTTTAAGAGTTGAATATGCAAATGCATAATATCTAAAGAACTCTTATTAAAATAAAGATCTTTCCTTGTGGTTTGTTTTGTCATTTTTGTGATACTTTTCAGCAGAAGCCTTAAAACCAGGCACACCTACAATCTATAAATAAGAAAAACAGGGGTGGAGGGGATCCATGTTGTAATACCTGTAACCTATCAATGAAGTGATTATCATAAGGACTGTCTAAAATTGAAAATAGCTGGAAAACATTTCTGTGCACTTTTATCTTGTCGAGTTTTTCATCTTTTTTTTATTCACAAAATGTATTTAAAGTTATTGTGGTCTTGCCACCTATGAACAGTTCCAAATTCCACTTGACGTAGTCATAATGCTTTCTTCCCAATGGAGGGCCTAAGGGAAGGAAAGACCTTAGGAAATAAATAAGTGCTGAATCCTCTAATGTTGACTCTCCTGCAAATAAGACATAACAGTTATTCTTATCTTCTTGCAAGAAGTTAATGTATTTTGAATAAGGACCTAGAACAAATGCATTAAAAATGAAACCAGCTTCATGATGAATATATAGAACACAACTATAACACATTTTCCACACTGGTACTATTATTTCTTAGGTCTTTTTTTTCAAATAGAGACAGAATGTACCTTCCTTTCAAGAAAGGATCATAAAGTGAAATAGGAACAAAGAAATGAGAAATGACAAATCTTTCACAGGGGACAGCTTTTATAAGGTTCTGCACACTAGGTTATTTCATCACTTTAAGTGTCTATAACAGTACTTCCCTTCCTTCCAGCAATTTGGACCAGAAAGACTATAACAGTAATTGGAATATGAGTCATAGGATGTACTTTAGGTCAAGACAGCACTAAAGGAATGCCAAGTCAATATTTTTTCAAATTGTGGAAGTTTGGGGGATTTTTCTTTTCTTTCCTTTTTTTTGTTTTGTTTTGTTTGCTTTCATTTTTTAAAGCACTGATTTGATGTTTTGGCCTAAAGTCCTTCGTGCTCTTAGAATTTTGGCTAGCATTTAAGAAATCATAGGGTGGCCCTGGCCAGGTAGCTCAGTTGGTACGAGTGTCATCCTGATATGCCAAGGTTGTAGGTTTGATCTTTGATCAGGGCACACAGAAGAAGCAACCAATGAATGCATGAATAAGTGATAAGTAGAGCAGCAATCTCTCTCTCTCTCTCTCTCTCTCTCTCTCTCTCTCTCTCTCTCTCCTTTTAAATAATTTTAGAGAATTCATGTAGAGAAGGTCCTGATCTAAAGTTATCCTGATCTGAAGTTGAAGATATAAAATATTTTCAGCTAGAGCACATTTAAGTAATTGTGGCCACAGCATATTTCATAGAATAAAACATACTTAGCAGTTTAAAGTTACTTAAATTATGTTTGTAGGGATCTTTTTTTTTTTTGAAGTCTTAGTTTGAAAATCACAATTCCTGGGATCAGGAAGTTTTTGTTTGCTTTTGTTTGTTGTCATCCAATTGAACAGAGTCACTATGCAATGAGCATTCATGGTAGTGTATTATGCCTGTAGACAAGTGTTGATATGGTATGTTGTTGGCATTATAGGCAATTTGAAGCAGGGAATAAACACTGGGTCTGGCAATGTCTCTTAATTTCAAGACATCTATCACCATGATGATGAGATATGTAAACAGACATACTAACTTAAAATCAGTACAGAAGTTACTAAATTTTTTTAGTTTATTGATTTTGTTTTTTTAGAGAGAGGAAGAGAGAAACATTGATGAGAGAGCACAACACACCCATCTGCTGCCCCCACATCCCTCCCCCGACGGGGTCAAGTCCACAACCCGGCCATGTGCCCTAACCAGGAATCGAACTGGCAACCTTTTGTGTGGGACAACACTCCAACCAATTGAGCCACACCCTCCAGAGCAACTGCTAACTTCCTTACATGCATTGCTGTTGGACGCAGGATCAGGGAGGGGCAGGAGAGTGCGTCATAGATCTAGGAAGTGTAATTAAGAGGAAGCACTTTGCTCCAGACTTGGCTATACCATGATGGCCTATTTCTCAAACAATTTGATCTTCTTTCCTTTGTTAGTCCTGGGCAGTGGAGTAGAGGTATAATTAGAACACATATGGACCAGGAGTTCTCCTACTGCACCCAGAAAGAAGTATGGCTATTGGAGTAGGTGGCCCATTACTCTGTTTTTCAAAGCTTAGTTTTGGCAGAACTGGATAAACTGGAATGCACAGAATGATAAATTAATTTAAATTGATGCTATTGGCTTTATCTAGCACCCATGAAAGCAGGAAAAACTTCTCTATTTTCCTTGTGATGTTCATTTTTTAATGCCTCTCATTCATAGAATCATTCAGAAAACTTGTTATCTTCTGCAAAATTCTAAAGTTAACAGGCATCCTATCCGAGGTTTTTCCAATCGCCTTAATTTACTAATTACAAACCTTCCCTGGTCATCCTATTTTAGGAGTCTACCTCAGTTCCTCTTGTTACCATTTAAAACAAGATCCTGTTCATAACATTGGCCTAACTAGAGTAATGCTGGGAATTTAGTCATTATTATATTTGTATTTAGTGTGCCTTAAAAAATTCCTTCTTTTCTAAGAAAACATTTCCCTTGTAAGAAATAATGTAAACTTTCTTTTTAAAAATATATTTTTATTGATTTCAGAGAGGAAGGGAGAGGGAGAGAGAGATAGAAACATCAATGATGAGAGAGAATCATTGATCAGCTGCTTCCTGCACGCCCTCTACTGGGGATGGAGTCCAAAACCCAGGCACGTGACCTCCTGATTTATAGGTCTATGTTCAACCACTGAGCAACACTGGCCAGGCTAAAACTTTCTTTTTTAAAATTAATATACATTCAAATTAAAATTTGATAAAGAATAGAAATTTTTTTTATAAAACAAAGTACTTTACCTAGCAACAAAGTTTTAGGTTGTGTATTTTGTTGTATTTTTTGGAGAAACATGAAAATATTAGATTAATAAAAATGTGCAATCTATAATTTTGCATCTTTATTTTCTAAGCTAATATATTGTTTTTAAATATTCTAAGTAAATATAATTTTTAAGTGAATATAAAATCACATTGCTGAGATGCAACATACTTTTAATAAGAAATGTGATGCTTCTATTTTTCCATTTTATTATTAAATAAATTTGAGATGTATTTTGTTGTGTAGTAAAGTGAGGATCTAACATGATCTTTTTTAAAAAGAAAAACAAAACAAAAATGTTTCCAACTACTTCCTTTTGAACAATATACTCTTTCTTATTGGTTTCATATGCTATCCTTAGCTTTGTAACTGACATCAAATCTGCTCTTAACAAAGCGATGTTTTAAAAAACAAATTTTATTACATTGTCACACTGTCTGAGTAACTGGTGGCATATGAGAACTGTAGGAGAGGTAAATTTTTAGTGAAAACAAACCAGTATACCAGTTTTGAGCTTGCAGCTTAGGGATGAGCAACATCAAGATAATTTTTAAGGCATACTACTGGAGAAGCTCAAAGCTTGGGACCTGAAGCACTCCACTGCTTAAGGAATTACTGGAAAATGAGTTGAGAAGGGGAAGCTAAAGAGTCAACAGAGTGAGGGCCAATGAGGAAAATGTTTCAAGAGAGGGAAGGAGTCAACTGTGGTTGGTAATAAAGAACTATGAGGTCTAAGAGGTCATCCTTGGATTTAGCAACCTGGGGGTTGGTGACTTCAGCAATAGTTGTTTTGGTAAAGTGATAATTGAAACTGATTGGAGTGGGTTTAAGAGAACATGAAAATTCAAGAAATGAGTATGGAAAACCTTTCCAAAGAACATAACTGTAAAGGTAAGCAAATAAATGGGGTGTCAGCTGCAGTAGGCTGGAGAGACAAAAGAATGTTTTTAAAATGGAAAGTATTCAGGTGGGAATGATTGGATTAAGATGGTGAAATTAGAGTGCAGAAAATTAGAATAAGAAAGGAAAAACTGCTGGAAAACTGATCTAAAATAGGTTAGAGGGAATAAATCTCTTGTACCAGTGGGGAGTTGGTTTTAAATGGGAACAACAGTAGATGGAGGGGATCAGAGTACATACAAATGCAGGTTGGTGTGAAGATGTGCTGGTGGGGCATGTGATTACTTCAATTTTTATTTTTTAGTCAAATGTGAAATAAGGTAAACTGAAACTGAGGATGTTGAGACTCTATTGGAGATTTGAGAAGAAAGTGTAAAATGTTCCTCAGCCCTAGTAGGAGAATGAAACAACCAGGATAGTAAAGTAGCTTTATGGGCAGTCCAAATCTGTATCATGAATTTAAAAGAAGGCCAAACAGCATGGTTTTGCATTCTATAATAACCAGTCCATTTAATAGGTATAGCAGAGAGATAGATTTAACAAGGGTCTGGGTTTTGCCATACAAACATGACAAAAGTTAGGGGAATCAGGAGTTGATGGTGTATGGGGAGGGTGATAACAATAATTAATACAGAACATAAGCAGAGGAAGATGGAAGTGGGTAGCTAAGAAGAGAAGTAAAATGTAAGCAGGTTCATGGAGTGCAGATTGTTGAGGAAGCTGAGTTCTACCTATATGTATTAGAGAGAATGAGCTAGAACAAGGCAGGATGAGGTCAGAAAGTGAGATTCCCAAATCTGAGGCTATAGATTTAGGTAATTTTAAAACATTAAAAACATTGACAACTTTCTCTCTCACATAAAAATTAAACCTTTTTGCCCTAGCTGGTTTGGCTCAGTGGATAGAGCGTCGGCCTACGGACTGAAGGGTCCCAGGTTCAATTCCGGTCAAGGGCACATGCCCAGGTTGCCGGCTCTCGGGGAACGTTCAGGAGGCAGCCAATCAATGATTCTCTCTCATCATTGATGTTTCTATCTCTCTCTTCCTCTCCCTTCCTCTCTAAAATCAATTAAAAAAATACTTAAAAAAAGAAACTTTTTTTGCTGTTGGTTCACTAAATACCAGAAAGCAGCTTGACATATTAGAAGAGCTCAGTCCCAACATGTTTTACATACTAATTACACTGAGTGCCAAAGAATGCGGACTTTACATAGTATTTCTAACAAAGGTTTCAACACATTTTCTAACCTCTCGTAAGGAGTGAATAAAATGAAAATTCAAATATTATCTGCCATTCTTGAATAATAACACTTGCAGTTTTTTTTCTGAGTCTAGAAAAGAAACTACAGAAAAATATACTTCCCAGAGTAAAATAATTTGATTCTAGTATTAATAGTAACTGGGTTATTTGCCTTACAAAATTACTACTAGTATTTTTTAGTAAAAAGAAATTCTAGGAGGAGACAATATTTACTATAGAGAAAAATATTGGCTTTTATATAAGAAATGTGAATGATATAAGAAAAATGCTCTAACATTATGATTTTTTTAATTTTTATTAATTTCAGAGAGGAAGGGAGAGAGAGATTGAAACACCAATGATGAGAGAGAATCATTGATCGGCTACCTCGTGCATGCCCCCTACTAGGAATCAAGCCCACAACCTGGGCAGGTACTCTGACTGGAATCGAACTATGACTACCTGGTTCATAGATAGATGCTCAACCAATGTGCCATACTGGCTGGGGATGATTTTTAAACACCACAAAAATTAGTATATTTTGTAAGCCCTATTCTCATTGCTAAATTATCTATTTCTAATCTGTATATTTCTATCAAATATATACATATGCACTATTATGAACTAAACCAGAGGCCCGATGCATGAAATTTATGCAAGAGTAGGTCTTCCTTCCTCCGGCTGCTGGCACCGGCTTCCCTCTGGCACCTGGGACCAGGGCTTCCCTCCAGCCCTGGCTTCGGCCAGAAGGATGTCCGGAATGACGTCTGGTCTAATTAGCATATTATCCTTTTATTATTATTGATTTCTGTCTCCCACAAATTCTTATGTTGAGCACTCATCCCCATTGTGATGGTATTTTGAGATGAGTCCTTGGCGAGACAGAGTTAGATAAGGTCATGAGGGTGCAGCCATCATGATGGGGTCAGTGCCCTTAAAAGAAGAGACAGGAGAATTTGCACAGCGGAAAGGCCAATCTAGTACATGTACTAGAAAAAGCTACTGACTGAACCTGCCAAATTCCTTACATCCAAGTTGACTAATACTTTTTATACTCAATGATGCACTTGTTATTTTTGTATCCATAGTTACTCTAGAAGATTCCAAGTCCCTCTTAAAAGAAATTTTAGGAGACTCAGAACAATTAATACCATTTATTTTATATCTTACAATGTTAACTTTTAAAATCATGTGATCACTTCGTCACTTGAAATTGGCTAATGCAGGGTTAATTTACAAGCAAATACCCACTGGTAAATAAGAGAACAGGTTTCTTTTTCAGCAAACACTCTGGAGTTTTTGATAATTCAGTCTTTCAGTCCTGCCAAATTTTGCTCTGATGCATTCCATGTAGACAGACAACTCTAGCAGGCTTGAGCAGGTGCTATTTGTGAAATCTAGTGGGATTAATTCTTTGTAGTTTAACAAGCACAAGCCATATTATGCACTAAATCATCTCGATGTCAGCCTCCTAAAGAATTCTTTAGCTTAAACAAACCATAATCTGTTGCTAAGAGAGATAAAAATAATAATAATAGTTATAGCAGGGAAATGTTGTAACCTTCTGACCAAGACCTTGTTGACATTTCAGCTTTTTCCGTGAATTGAACTTGTCAAGTTTATATAGACGAGTGTTTGCACTGATTTCATTTCAACTGTGCTATTGTTAAGCTTATTATATTTTTCAAACAAAGTATAAAGAAGCCTGTCAAACAACATGGAAAATCCTGGAAGGGAGACATGTGTTAGATACTCATGATAGGTCAAAACAACGGTTTTGATTCAGTCTCATTTTAGTTCTTTAAAACTCAGGACTTAAAAAGACGATGCTTTATAGTAGAATTTGAAATGTTTTTTAGTTTTGACTTATATTTAAGAAATAAGCCACACAGTACATCCTGTAGCTTTACTGAGCCAGCACTGTGCTCAGAATGTTTCTCTTGTGGAAAATAAAAGAAGTACAGATACTGACTGTGATTAAATTGAAGACTGACAGACCTGCAGCCTTCAAGAACACATGATTGACCACCATTTACCTTTAGTGTATTACATGCAGGATATGCTTCAAGTACTGTTTAAACAAAGAGAAATTTCACAGTGCACAAAAGTGTTATATTTAATACAAATCCCCCAGGGTAGAGGTTAAGCAATTGGATCAGTGTCAAGAACAGAATGTTTTCAGCTTTGATGAATGCTCTAGCCAAGCACAGGGTTCCAAATGAAACTCAAGATCACTGTGATAGGACTGACCAGTAAAAGATGAAGTTTCTACCCAAACCAGGAACTGATTAAGTGAATGAATGAAAAATAGCTTTACAGATTAAGGAATTTCGTTTAAAATGTCCTAGTAATAAGCACAATGCAATTGATAGTTTCCATACATTAATCACTCTCCTATTTATTTATGCCAAGTAACTAAATGGTCTTATGATTTTAAAAATACCATGGTTGATACTCTTGGCACAGTCAGAGACTGTACTATTTTCCTGTTAAACGCTATACAAATTGTTGGTAACCACAATACCAAGCGTGTTTTCCACTTATTTAAGTAATTGTTCTTCACTTTGATTTACCACGGTGTCTCATCTTTTCTGTTGATTTACAGTTGTCAGGGTTGAACTACAAAGGGACCAGGAAACCATGATAAATGGAAACACACATGCAATAAATAGCAGACTGAAGTGATGCATCTGTTTCAGAGAGCTATCCTGCCACTTGGCTAGTTTCATTTCCTGAGTAAATAACTATAATTTTCTTATTATAAACCTTACTGAACTCATGTTCAGGCAGCTGTGAATTTCTATAGTTGCTCCACTGAGGGATGGTTTGTTAACCATTTAATATACTTCCTATTCTAAATCTTCACAGTAGTGAAAAAAATTCTAACAAGACACTTATTAGCATAATGTTCAAGTTTTAAAACTGAAGTAGCCACAAAAGTCTGTTGTTCTAACATTGTAAAAGTTTGTCTTTAGCTGCTTGATTTTAAATTATATATGTCATTTCTAAAAATCAAAGACATTCTTTGAATAACTTTTTAAATCATTCAAATGTGTACATAATATTCTTAAATATTCCCATTTGTTAAGTGGAATTGAAAGGAAAATAAAAACAGGACAGGATTTTAAAATGGCACATGCCCTTGTATACCTCCTATTTATGACTGCTGCCGGAAAAGTGTAATGAGTCTGAATCAAAGCATTATTTCTTTCTTTAACTAGTAATTTTTTATGTAAGGAAAAAATCTATATGCTTGCACCACAATTAGAAAACTGAATTTGAACTAAGTAATTAATTGCTTATTAAATATTTTTATAATTATGACAAATTTTATGTACCATGTAGATAGTACTCAAGCCTGGGGTATCTTTATTATGGACACCAGACTATTTCAATTAATGAGTTATATATATTAATAGCTCAACTTTCTTCCTCTCCATACTCATTTCCATCAACTGTCACGCTTACTCAAATTCAGGAAGAGTCAAGGGATGCTAGTACGCTGCCCTTCTCCATGTTGTAGTATAGCCATTCTCATCGTGCACCATTAACAATGATCTTTATCTGCAACTGAAGTAGAAGCAAGTTGGATGACAATGGAACATCTGACCCAGAAATATGCATATCCATTTCAGAGGACCAAAGTAAGTGGACAACTTTATATGCCTGGGCTGCTCATTAAGTTAACTTCAAGCTCAGAAACAGTGTGAGATATCATAGCAAAGAATCAAAGGAACATGTTGCGTTCAAAGACTGCTAATGTTTAATTAGCAATCAAATTAATATTCTAATTGTAGAAGTATTGCCATTTTATTAGTGATATCTAAATTTTACCTAATGTTTACTGCTTTTATTATTCTAAGAAAATTGATATGTACATTGTAAGATTGCTTTTATTAAAAATTCAAACAGAATGATTTTACTCAATTTGAAATTCCTTTTCCTAAAAGCAATATACATAACAAAGTGACCTCCAAGGACAAAAATAAACCATAAACTGAAATCCTGTACTAAAGTCTACTGTGGAAAATTATTTATTCTAAGCTAACTTTGCACACTAAATTTAATTATTCTAAAAATATGCTCAATTATATGATTATTGCTTATGTATTGATAGACTTAAGTGAAAATAAGTATATATGCTTACATTAGAAACAATTGTATATTAGAGCCAAAATTTAATGACTGATTTATTTCCTCTTTTGAATCATCTTAAAATAAATATCTTAAAATTCCATTTACATCACATATTTATAATCAATAAACATTTTATTTTCAAGGTTTTCAAAAAATACATCAGGTAAAGACTGAGAAACATCTGAGATTTTGTTATTAATTTAATGAAAGTAATTTAATTGGTTGGAACCCAGTTTTTTAAAAAAACATTTTTAAAGTTTCTTTCCTCTCCAAGGTCTCTGCACTTCAGTTACCTAATCACATAACAGCAGGGTTTTTTTTTACATCAATAGTATAAAATGCAAAGTAGGTTACATTCTAAAAAACAAACCAAACCAAACAAGAAACAATATGGATGCCTCTTAACTTTAGTATAAGTTCAAAATGTAAGAATAAGGATGCCCCAAATCTAGTCTAAGAAGTCCAGGACTACTGTGACTTCTAGGTGGTCTTCCTCCTACTTGTACCAACCATATTGACAAGAAGAAATCTCTGTCCTCCTAGGAGACTTGGCTGCTCCTTGCCATAGCAACAAGTGACCAACCGCCTGAACCACACTTTTAAATACTCCATCAAGTGAATGAAAACTCACTTCTGTAACCATGCCTCTGAAAGCCAGCTAATCAGCGACAACTCGTTGTTTCTGAAATCGCCCAAATAGTGGCAGCTTCTCCGAAGTGAATATATTTTACATGTCAACTAATCAGCCATAGTCTCACTGAGATAATCAGTTTTGTAGCTAAAAAATTAGCCAACCTCTAAATACCGCTGCTTCTGAAAGTCCATCAGTCCTTAAACACCATGATTCCCAAGCCCTTATGTAAGGTCAGCTCTCTTTCTTTGAAAGACTGTGCCTTAACAGTATAACTCTGCCCGATTTAGCAAAAACTACATTCGGATTTTGTGTTGGACATTGACTGTCTTTTTTACACCTATAATTATGATAGGTCAATGTGAACAGCAATATGATTAGCTCCTTTAGAAATGAATATAATGGAGTTGAGATAAGTAAAGTTATTTATTTTTCTTGGGTAATAAGAAATCTAGAAGTAGGAAGAACGAGGCTGGTATAGAGAAATATAAAGTTATCAAACATCCAGGCTCCTCCTATTTTTCAGCTCAGCCATTATTACCAGCATCTTAGAAAAAAAGGAGGGGAGAACAGATTTGGGGTAGCTAGTACTAACTGCCACAAAATTATAGTAGTTGAGAGTTTTGTTTCTGTTATTTCCTCTGGGTTAAACTTCTTGTTCTGCAATTTATTAGTGGCATGACATTGGAAAAATTATTTAATCTCCTCTGAACCTTATTTTTGTCTGTACAAAGACCTACCACAGAGAATTATAGTAGGGATTAAATGATACAACACTTGTAAGGCATTATAAAAAGTAATTGAATAATAAATATGGATATCATTGCTCTATAAATACACTTATGTGCACACATTGATTTTTCACAAAAGATAGCATCACAAGTATTAATTCTGGTGATATTTCTATACAGAAAACATAGAATAGCAAACTAAGATATTTTAGCTCTGCCCAAAGTGACTTAAAACTTTTTTAAAAGTGGAAAAGATTGCACTAGATTATATTGATAAAAAGTAAGCATGAATTTGTTTGCACTTTAGCTTCCTTTGGCTATCATCTGCAAGTTTTTATTTTTAAAGGAATCTATCTTGTCTAAACATGGTAAAATTATTGACCAGTCCAACTTCCAAAAAAACTAAAATAAGCCCACATTTAATGAAAGTTCATGAACCTTGGCAACGCTTTTGTTGAACCTCCCTGAGTTTCAGGATTATTTGAAACTGAAACCAAGTGAATCTCAGAATGTTTCACAAAGTTCTACAAATAAAACATGATTTATACAACATGCAGTATTTGATCCTTACCTGCTGCTAAGTCTTCTTCAAAATTTCTCACTACTTATATCTGACTTTTTATGCTCTATTTAGTAATTTTCAGGCTGAATACTCCTTATATATTTTTAAAGTTTGGTACTTGAAACAGAAATAAATATATTATTATTAATTAAATATATTTTTATGGTAAGGTGAGTCATTGACAACTCCCAGAAGTTCACTCTTCCTCCAAGATGGGTATAATCACATAAGAATTTCTTCCTCTTAAACACTTTAGATCAGTGGTTCTCAACCTTCCTAATACTGCGACCTTTAATACAGCTCCTCATGTTGTGGTGACCCCCAATTTCATTGTTACAAATGAACATAATTAAAGCATAGTGATTAATCACAAAACAACATGTAATTATATATGTGTTTTCCGATGGTCTTAGGCGACCCCTGTGAAAGGGTTGTTCGACCCTCAAAGGGGTCGCGACCCACAGGTTGAGAACCGCTGCTTTAGATAAAAGTATAATTTTACTTGATAATTTTTTTCAATTTTTATACTTATTGCACATGTATCTCAAGTTGACCAGCTCCAGTTCAGAGTAGTTACTGATGCATTTTCTATACACAATGACTTTAGATTTCCACATTCTTCACTTCTTGAAAATACCACAGATTATTTATTGCCATGTCATCTCTTATTTTAATACAAAGGAAGATAAATAGTGACAAAAGTGCCATGATGTATATTATGATTAGTTCAGTAATATTATGTTATACAGAGTGTGGCAAAAGTAGGTTTATAGTTGTTTATTTGGAAAATAATATAATCTATATATATAAAAGCCTAGCAACCATTACAACCAAACAACCAGAACGACCGGAACAACCAGTCGACCAGTCTCTATGACGCGCACTGACCACCAGGGGGCAAACGCTCAACGCAGGAGCTGCCCCCTGGTGGTCAGTGCACTCCCACAGCCAACCTTCTGCAGCCCCTCTCCCCAGCTGGCCAACCTCGAACGGTCCCTTGCCCCCCGGCTGGCCAACCTCCTGAGTCCCTCCCCCTGGCAGGCCCCCCAATAGGCCTCGATTGCCGGCCAGGCCGAAGGACCCCACCCATGCACAAATTCATGCACTGGGTCTTTAGTAATTAATAAATAATAAGACTCAACTCTATGTTTCATGCACTCACAACTGTAAACCTACTTTTGTCCCACTCTGCATATGACCCAAGCACAAGTATTCTTTGATTTTTATACTTATTCACCTTCTTTTTATATCAGTGAGAACAAATTACGGACAAAATCCCTGTGAATATAGATTTCAAACTTATATTAGGTGGGTACCTTAATGTAAATGGCTTCTGAAATCCCCATTTTCTAGGTAATATTATTTAGAAAAGAGCAAGCTTAAATAATGTACCAGCCATCCAATGGGTGCTTCTCCCATTGTAAAATGCCTGGTAAAAGGACAGATAGTCATGTAAAGGCCCTTGTAGTGTAACATGCATATCTCTATATATAAAACCCTAATATGCAAATAGACCAAACGGTGGAACAACCAAATAACCAACCAACTGGTCGCTATGATGTGCGCTGACCACCAGGGGTCGAACGTGGAACATGACGGGCATCGGCAGCAGGTGGCAGAACATGGAACATGGCAGGCATCAGCTGCAGCGGGATGGTGGAGCAGGTGAGTGGAGGTGCCAGACCAAGGCAGGGCGCCGGTCGCTGTCATCAAGGCAAGCCTCTGGTGGTTACTGAAAATTCTTTGCTCCCACTTGCTGTGGTCTCACCAAGTGCTCGCATCTGCTGCCGGTGCCCGGTGCCAGTCCCGATCACTCGGCACTGTCAGCAGATGCCAGCAGCGGCTGTCGGCCCTGATTGCCCCTCAGGGCTTCTCCACCTCCCACTGCTCCTTAGGGGCGATTGGAGCCGGCAGCCACCTCTCATACCCACTGCCAGCACCAGCCCCACTCACATCCGCAGACAATGCCAGAACCACCACCCACATCTGCTGCTGGCGCTGTCAGCAGGTGCGAGCGACGGTTGCTGGCCCCAGTCACCCCTGAGGGCTGCTCCACCTCCCCCTGCTCCTGAGGTGTGATCAGGGCAGCAACCGCCACTCGCACCTGCTGACAGCGCCAGTCCCACTTGCACCTACTGACAGCGCCAGTCCCAATCGCTCCGTGCCATCAGCGGGTGTGAGTGGGGCCGGCGCCATCAGCATGTGGGAGTGGTAGCAGCAGGGGCTGCCAGCAGACAGGGGCCCAGGGGCCACAGCAGGAGGGTCTGGGCGAGGGCACGGAGGATAGGCTGAGGCCTGCCCCTGTGCCCACTGCAGCCTCGCGACCCACAGTTCCTTTCGAGGTGCATGAATTTGTGCACTGGGCCCCTAGTAAGAAAATAAGTGAGGATAAAATTGTATAATGCTAATTAAATAAGTACTAAGAAAACACTGTCTCAAAGCAAGAACAAAACTGGTTTTGATTAGCTTCCTTGAAGGAATTTTCCATTAAATTCTTTTATCTACAGACCTTTCTGAAGTCAGAATATAATATTTCCCCAAATATGGATCCCCTGCTATTGCCCCTGCCTACTATTTACAAACCCCAAAGCCCAGAATTTAATGTCTTTTATGTTTAGACTAGAGGCCCGTTGCACAAAGAGAAGCCTTCCTTCCCCTGGCCGCCAGCACCGGTTTTCCTCCGGCACCCGGGACCCAGGCCTTCGCTCTGGCCACAGCGAAGAAGCCAAACCTGGAGGCTTCTCCGCTCTGGCCACAGTGGAGAAGGCAAGCCTCTTCAGTCGTCTTCAGTCTTCAGTCTTTGCTCAGGCCGGAGCCTTTAGTCTTTGCTCTGTGCCTGCATATGCAAATTAACCACCATCTTTGTTGGGTTGATTTGCATACTCATCCTGATTGGCTGGTGGGCGTAGTGGAGTGACACAATTTGCATGTTTCTCTTTTATTAGTGTAGATCACTTCCTTCACTAATTTATGTTACTTGCTTGGACCCATTAGGCATTTTGATTTGCTACTCCATCAAAACCAATACAAGAAAAAGAGAAAGAACCATTGCAGACCAGATTATGAATTTAGAGAAAACTACCCAGCAATTATTAGCATGTGAGTTGTTCAGTTACAAAGTTGATGTTGCTACATTGAGCAAAACCAGATTTCCTGACGAAGCCACACAGAGGAAGGAGTCAGATTCTATTAGTTCTGGGGAAATGGTCATCCTCAAGAAAAATACTGATTTCTCACTGCATAAAAAGAAATACATTTCCTGACACTTGGAAAAGCACTAACATACAGGAAGCAAAATGAGGGAATTAGAAGAATCTGAATATCTCTCTGTAGGGGTATTTTGGTGAAAAGTATTGAGGGAAGATGATAAATAGTTGCTTACATTTTAAGGTCATGATACCATGGCTAAGATGTTATACAGTAGGTATGTTACTATTCAAAATCTTGGATGAAAATCATATCCTGGATTCTCCCTGTATTTTACGTATCACCTCGTTTCAACCCCCAACACACACAGAGCAAAACATTTTCCTGTGATGTCAACATCACATAAGATACCAACATCTTGACCCTAGAGTGCTCGTGTACTAGGTTGCTGAAGAGAGCTATGCAGGTCACACATACTTGCCCAACTCCAGAGGTGCCATTTTCCCAACTTAGAGGTGGATGGTCAACTCAACAGCCTTGCTAACACGAATTAACCCACATATTAAGAAACAAAATCAAACTCTAAAATTCTCATTTTTAGGTCTGAAGATATAATCTACCATTGATTGTGATATAGTAAGAGCCACTGCAAATGAGAGTTTAGGCCAATTAAGCTGGCAATGTTCTTTCATTTCCTACTCCCAACTTTTACTTTCTTAATTTCTGTATTTTTATTCTTTACTCATACGTTTCAATTAATAGTCACAAGGGCTTTGAAACAGGAAAGTTTTTTTGACTCTTCCTCTAACCCAACTGACATGCTCCAATGTGTCTTCCCAGAAAGTGGCCTCTCCCACTTGCAGAAACCCTCCCAGCCAGCATCATAGCCCAGGTGGCTCTGTTCTCAAGGGTGTTCAGCAGGTTCAGTCTGGTTGGAAGGCAGTGCCTGCCATCTGACCTTTGTCCTGCACATCTACACGGACGAGATGGGGAAACAGAGGATTGGCATTGCTGAGCACTGGGTCAGGAGAAGGAAGAGAAAGAGACAAAAACAGAGTCTGGGATCCAAGAAGGCCAAACACTGTTTGGCTTGGCCCTCAGACATGGCAGCTCAGCAACAGGAAATGTCAGCTTATGAGAGACTTCACATGGCATCATCGGAGGACAGCCATCAAACTCCCTGGCACAGTCCCCAAGATCACACTGAGGAAGGAAAAACAGTATGAACCAATATGAATGTCTAGATTTCCTTTCTAAGACAGCAGTGTTTACTAGGCTGGCTGATTTGGCAAGCTGTTAACAGAACTAATTTGATTGCTTTGGCAAGGATAAGAGGATGCACAAGGAGGTCTACCAGCTCTGATGCCAGCTTTGAACCCCAATGACTATCCTGTATTGCTGGTGACCTGATGTCGTTGAGGAGACGGGGTGGCTTGGGGTGAAGACTGCAGAAGCATCACCAAAAGTCACCACAGCGGATGGAAGTTAGCCACTTGTAGGTGCAGTGGAAAACCCTTCTCTGTCAGAGGCACATAGGAGCCACCCCAGGGCTATTACTTTTTGGGTTGAGGTTCCAAAAAGACACGTTTATCATGTTTTTCACACCTGTGAATATGCCACTGGTATTATTGTCCTCACCATGTATCACTTTGCTCTTAAAACTGCTGGCTAAAAGTCCTTCCTGTTCTGGGATAGATTCTACTTATCCAAAGTGTACAGTCTGTTGAAGTACAGTCTTGGAAAGTTTTGTTGCTATTGAAACCCATAGCTGAACATGAAGGAGCAAACAGAAGTCAATATGGCCTGCCTTCGTTAAGATTTTTAGGATACTCCCAAGGCAACTTTCTCACTCACTGCAAAATGTACATGCCACCAGCACAGCAGGCACATGGACTCATTCACCACTGAGGAACTTGCCTTTGCCGCCAGCATCCCTGTCAGAGTCCTGTATTCCTCTTGGCATCTCTCCCTTTTAATCACACCATACTAGAAAACCAGGCCAGGCAGATTTAATTATCAAGAAAGCCCACAGGGACCTGCTAGAGGCAGGTAGAAGGAAAGGGAGTCTGTGCAGGGACTCAGCCCAGGTGTTTGGCAAAGGTTCCTCACAGCTAGTGAACCGTAGTGAACATGGGACAATTGTGCATTTTTCAGAGGCTCAATGCTGTAGAGCCTTGGTTATTGCTTCAAAAGATATCCTAGATTCCAGACTATACTTGAATACATCATCTGAACTCCAAGGGAAATACATTTCTCTTATTTTATACATGCCCACCTGTCTTGGTTGCTTTTTCAGTGCTATAACACTGGCTACCATTCTAAGGAGCAGTGGGAGGTGGAGAAGCCCTGAGGGGCAATCAGGGCCGACAGCCGCTGCTGGCATCTGCTGACAGTGCCGAGTGATCGGGACTGGCACCGGGCACCGGCAGCAGATGCGAGCACTTGGTGAGACCACAGCAAGTGGGAGCAAAGAATTTTCAGTAACCACCAGAGGCTTGCCTTGATGACAGCGACCGGCGCCCTGCCTTGGTCTGGCACCTCCACTCACCTGCTCCACCATCCCGCTGCAGCTGATGCCTGCCATGTTCCATGTTCTGCCACCTGCTGCCGATGCCCGTCATGTTCCACGTTCGACCCCTGGTGGTCAGCGCACATCATAGCGACCAGTTGGTTGGTTATTTGGTTGTTCCACCGTTTGGTCTATTTGCATATTAGGGTTTTATATATAGAGATATGCATGTTACACTACAAGGGCCTTTACATGACTATCTGTCCTTTTACCAGGCATTTTACAATGGGAGAAGCACCCATTGGATGGCTGGTACATTATTTAAGCTTGCTCTTTTCTAAATAATATTACCTAGAAAATGGGGATTTCAGAAGCCATTTACATTAAGGTACCCACCTAATATAAGTTTGAAATCTATATTCACAGGGATTTTGTCCGTAATTTGTTCTCACTGATATAAAAAGAAGGTGAATAAGTATAAAAATCAAAGAATACTTGTGCTTGGGTCATATGCAGAGTGGGACAAAAGTAGGTTTACAGTTGTGAGTGCATGAAACATAGAGTTGAGTCTTATTATTTATTAATTACTAAAGACCCAGTGCATGAATTTGTGCATGGGTGGGGTCCTTCGGCCTGGCCGGCAATCGAGGCCTATTGGGGGGCCTGCCAGGGGGAGGGACTCAGGAGGTTGGCCAGCCGGGGGGCAAGGGACCGTTCGAGGTTGGCCAGATGGGGAGAGGAAAAGCAGAAGTTTGGATGTGATAGTACACCAAAGGGCCAGGGCCCCCGCTCCTGCGTTGAGCCCCTGGCGCCCTGGTGGGCGAGAAAAAAAAAAAGGAACAGGGGGATTCGCGCCCCCCCCCCCGTTCTTG
>NW_005871049.1:3984697-3986080 GCF_000147115.1 Myotis lucifugus | reverse complement strand
AGATTCCCAGGTGATTCTAGATTCCCAGGTGATTCTAATGTGCAGCCAACGTTGAGAACCACTGATCTAAAGGGAAAAGTAAATATATTTTCTCTTAATAGGCTAAATTACTTTATCAAAGGTTAAAACTGCCAGATTTTATAATTCATTCTCTCTCTCTCTCTCTCTCTCTCTCTCTCTCTCTCTCTCACACACACACACACACACACACACACACACACACAATCAGAAGGAGACATAGATTCTCAGGGAACTATACCAAATAGGGAAGAACATAATCTTAGACTCTTAGACTTGTTTATCAGGGCACATGTGCATTTACCAGAGTCTGAATTCAATATGCAAGCTCAAACAGCTGGAAGTGGTTCTAATTTGTTTGCCTGGCTGTTTTTAATAAAACATAATCTCAATAGTAATCTGCACTTTAAAAAATAAATTAAGATGTCAAAAAATTCCTTGTAATAGTGTGAGGAAAGAATCTAAACACTTAGAAAATTCTACCCATGGTAGTATATTTATCAAGGATAATCCCCCCACCAAACCCCTAACCTTTTACTTCAAGAAGGTGCTGAAATCTGTCCTCAAGACATTGAGAAATAGGTTTTTGAGAGAAATATTGTTATTTTATTATAGATATACTTGTATTAATGGTAATATTTTCAACACAAATATAAATAGAATTACTATTGCCTGAAGAATGTCCTTAGTCCCAAAACTATATTCAGTTTATACCAGAAACTACACATAACTATCATATGGCAGGATTTGTCCCAGTTTACAATCTATGTGAAAAATAAATAAATGTGAAAGATTAACTCTGTGGCTTCAAGGATTGGTAGTGTTTCTCCTAATAACACTTTATGTAGCTTAATGCTTTCACTATAAAACAAAAACGCCATTTATTTTGACTCTTCAGAATATTATAAATTGAAGGATTCCCACTGCAATGAGCATGCCTATTTTTCCAAGACCAGAAGGAATGTAATAGCTAACTAAATAACTGGCTTCAATTCTAGGAAAATAATGTGTTTTATAGGGCAAAAATTTAAACACTAAAATAAATTCTAAATGAATGTGTCAGAGCAGCAAGAGAGTCAAGTAAAAAAAAAATCCCTTTTGTGATGGACATGTTTCTCAAATCTGTCTTGAACCAGCTAAGACTTCTCCCTTGGCTCCGGTTACTTCGAGTTCACCACTGGAATGCCCAGTTAACACATCAGCACGCCAGACCTCACTGTCCCAAAGCTGAGGCCAGACACTCATGCCACAGGTGCGTCACCTGCATCTTCTCTAAGGTTCTTGCCATAATTCTGAATTATAGGCATATCAGCCCTATGTTGATTTTTGCCTTTTTGCTTTCTTTAAGTCATCGTATTTTTTCTC
>NW_005871049.1:3983699-3984532 GCF_000147115.1 Myotis lucifugus | reverse complement strand
CACTCTTTCCCTGTCTATTCAGAATTATCTTCTCCAAAAGCAGTTCCCATCCTCAGGCGCTGGCTAGTGACCTTGCAATTAGGACTTGCACCTGACAGCTGGACAGTTAAATTAACGAACCCTTCTGTGGGTCTCCCCCCCATACTCCACACCTGGCTGCCTCTCCGGCTCTGAGAGAGAAAATGTGCCTCGCGGAGCAGGCCTCTGGCAAAGCGTCCTAAGCCCGCAGCCGGGGAGCCCCTGGGGGTGCAGAGGTCCTGTCCTAGGCAGAGGCCGATGACGCAACTTCCGACTCCCAGAAGCGGCCTGGGGGCTGGAAGGCGGCTCCTCTGACCACCCGTCCCACCAGGAGAGGAGCAGAGAACGGCCGGCACCTCCCTCAAGGTGACCCGAAACCCCCACCCACACCAGGCAGGCCGCTGGGCCTGTGCGCGGAGGACTCACCTCCAAGCCCAGCCGGTGGCCCTGCCGCAGCCATGGCACTCCTGGGCACAGGCCCCAGCGGGACGCGGGGTGGCGGCGGGGGCGCCGTGAGTCCTGGGCTCCTCGCCTGCCTTCCGCAGCCTCCTCCTGCCTCAGGGCCTCGCCCTCCGCGGCCTCCTCCTCCCCAGCGCCCAGAGCAGCGGACCCACCTAGGCGCTCCCCGCTGGCCGAGGGGGTGAATGGAGCGGCGGGGACTCCCGGGTGAAGGGTCGCTCTGGGGAGGAGTCCAGACACCTGCACGCCCCGCTCCTGGAGGCTGCCCAGGCCCTGAGCGCAGCGCGGACCGCGCAGGCCTGGAGGGCGCGGGCGGGGCGGGCGCACGTGCACCTGGTGCAGCGGGAGTGCTGGGA
>NW_005871049.1:3960314-3983213 GCF_000147115.1 Myotis lucifugus | reverse complement strand
CAACTCCAGTTCTTTTTTCGTTTCAATTTGCATGGAAATTTTTTTCCATCCCTTCACTCTCATCCTGTGTGAGTCTTTTGTTCTGGGGTGGGTCTCTGGTAGACATCATATAATTGGGTCATGTTTTTGTATCACTCTGAGGTACCATGTTCTTTGTTCTCTCTTAACCTCAACTCATTTTTAAACTAGATTGCTCTAAAAAGAAGACTAAATAAAGTTTCCCTTAAGTTAAAAAATGTGTCATATTTCTGACACTACTGAGTTTCTGACTTTCTTTTCCTGTACTTCCTTGCCTCTACCTAGAACAGTTTTTCCTTGAGTTGAATCTACTTGGCTGCTTTGAGTCGTTCCCACTTCATGACTCTGATCTCTTTCCTCATATGCATAGTGTGCACTGAAGCCTATAATCCCACCAGATGCAATTATTCCTTTTTTTTTCTGTGTGCACACTGTCTTTCACATGAGATTATCAGTTTCCTAAGAACAGAAATGTCCTAGTAATTCTCTTAATACTTTCAAAATGTTTGAAATATAGGAATCTGTGGAGAGCGGCTACAAGTGTTTGGATAGGTTAGGGTTCAAACCTGTGGTCCCACGTGGCTGAGTGATATGGGCTGCCTGAGGTGCAGCAAGTAAACAAAGCTTGATCCGGTGCATGTAATTGAATAGATTCAAAACCCAGGAGAATGTTGTAAACATCTTGACCAGCCCTTATTTTGCCTCGTGGAATCTGGCTATAAAATAAAGACTGGCTTGCAGGCTGTGGCGCTGTCCCTCCAGAGAGGGCAGCGTCTCACCTAGCGCCCAGCTTTCTTCTCTTGTCTGTCTTTTCTAAATCCTTCACCCGCCCCCTCTCAGGTTCACCCATGACTGTGCCGGCTTGGCACAGGAATCAAACTATAGTATGTGAAACCCTAAAAATCATTAATTTTAGTATTTAAGGTAAGGCCCATGGATTCCAGAGAGTTAATGGATGGGCTTCAGAAAAGTTATAAATCTCCCCCTTTAGTATTATACAACAACAACAAAAAATGTTAAGAATCATTGATCTAATACTAACTTTACAGATGTACAAACTCACATCCAAGGTCAGAAAACTAACTTACCTGAAGGGAATATACTTTTTGAATCTTTATTCCTTTCAACTCCTGAACTCAATTACATATTCTCTTGGGGGCATAAAATTCCAAAAAAGGTCTTCAAAATCCATTACCCTGCCTGCAGGCAGAAATTGTCATTAAGATCCCAGCAGTTGCACCCATGTTACTATTAAAGATCCCCTGGGAAAGGAATTTCATAATTTCCTTCAGTTTACTTTCACACAAACATAAAACCAGTCTCTTAGAACAACCACTACATTACATTCTCTTATATCCTGAAAACAGAAACACACATATCCACACACATACACTCCCTAGGGCCTTCCATTTAGTGGGGAATTAAGTAAAAGGGTAATTTACCTTACTTAGTCTCTCTACCAAATATTATTTCAACTTGAGCTTTATTTGAATATGAAAATTAAAACAATATCAAATTAGTTTTTATGTTTTTGTTACATAAAAACTCATATTGATAAATTCAGCAATCCACAAACCCTTCAGCCAAAGAAACAACTGTGCTGTTAGCATAACATCTTTATTCTGTTTTTGTGGGGTTGAAATTGAGAATGGAAATCCCTGCCTTGGTCTGTGCTCGGGGAGTAATATCAACACTAGGAAATTGGGGGGGCCAACTACAGTATCCTTAAACCATCTAGGGGTTCCAGAGGGCCTCTCATGGAGTGGGTGGGAATAGAACAGGATTTTTCTTCCTCTTACATCCAGGAATCCCTACCCTGCTTTCACAGTCCTTCAGGCAGTTTGCTCTTACTCTAGCAAAGAATAGGATTTTGAGTGGTTGGTGCCTAAGTTCAAGTGAAACTATTTCTAATCATTTGCGTTTCCATCTCCAAATGTATGTCTATGTCACAGAGAAACAATAGAAAAGATTGAACATGATGAATAGGAGTCAAACTAAATATCCTGACGACATGATTTCTCAAAATGTTTTAGGTTAATTAATATATAGAATCTAAAAGTAGCAAACAATCCCCCCCCCCAGAATAAATTATTTGGGGGGGATGAATTAAAACAAGTATGATCCTCAATTCACAGGACCATAGTGAAAGAATAGACAGTTTAGCAATTGGAGAAATAAGAGCTGAGGGAGATGGATCAATCAAACCCTAGCTACTGCTAAGGAAGCATCCAGATGACTGAGAATTACAAAGTTCAAAAGGGGAATTCAAGCTTGACCTGATGTAGAAAAGATGTAGAGGAGGCTGACAGAATCTTTGTCAGAGAGGACTGCATGACTATGGATATGAGACAGAGAAGTTGAATAAGGGAGTTGGCATGGATAGGTGGCTGGAAATAAGATCGTGTTCCCCTTCAGCAGGTTTCTCAGGGAGGTGGGAGCGGGGTGAGGAAAAAAAAATAAAGCATGCTGTTTCTTTCCCAAGGGAGACTTCTTTGAGAGTTCTGCTTCTCTGCCTTCCTGAGGTCCTAACTTCCTGAAGAGATTGTTCAAGACTCTCATTGCTGCATTTTGGGAGATGGTCAATACTCTGAAAACACGATTGATCAAGCACTGAAGAGTGAGTAGTCAAATGTTCCTATTTTCCCAAGATCCTTTCTCTGTAGAGGGAGCAAAAATAGCCATTTTCCTCTTTTCAGTGACACTGTGGTAGAGTGAAGTGGTTGATGGGGCTTTCATGACATAAGAACGATACTTCTTGGCCAGTGCTATTCTCATTATTTCAATATGTCTTTTGAATAGAGCTTGGTCTCCAAAGGGGAAGGGAGAAGTTACATATGAAGAGGGAATCTCTGTTTGGATTACCCTTTCTAGTTCTTGTTTTGCATGGAGTGAGAAGTGTCTTCCTAAAAGAAAGTCAAAAGGCATTATTGTTTCTTCCTAAACATCAATCTCTTTCTAATGCATAGAAAATGGGTAGCAAAGGGGGGAGTGTTTTGGGAAGAAGGAGGGAACATTTTCAGTATATTGTCAAAGACATGTCTGCACCCAAACAGGAGAGCAACGTTTCCTTTTCAGCTTGAAAGACAGAGTTTGCTTTTTAACATTAGAACATGACTTGTTCTTGACATTTCTCAGAAAACTTTTGTAATCTTTTTTTTTCTTTTGAGATATCATTGACATACAAAATTATATTAGTTTCAGGTGTACAACATAATGATTCAATATTTGTATACATTACAGAATAATTTCCACAATAAATCTAATTAACATCCATCATCGTTCATAATTACAGATTTTTTTCTTGTGATGGAAACTTTTAAGATTTACTCTCTTAGCAACTTTCAAATATGCAATACTGTTTTATTAATTATAGTCATCATGTTGTCCATTATATCCCCACGACTTATTTCTTTTATACTGGAAGTTTGTACCCTTCACCCATTTCACCCACCTTCATCCCCAACCTCTGATGACCATTAACCTGCTCTCTGTTTCTATGAGCTTACTCTGTTTCTTTTTTTCTTTTTCTCATTTTTTTTTAGATTCCACATATAGTGAGATCATATGGTATTTTCCTTTGTCTGACTTATTTCACTGAATATAATGCCCCCAATGATCCATCCATGTTGTCATAAATGGCAAGATTTCATTCTTTTTATAGTTGAATAACAGTCTATTATGTATATACTAGAGGCCTGGTGCACAAATTTGTGCACCAGTGAGGTCCCTTGACCTGGTCTATGCCCTCTCACAATCTGGGACCCTTCAGGGGATGTCGGAGAGCCAGTTTAGGCCCAACCCTCACAGGCCAGGCTGAGGGACCCCAGTACCAGACCTCTAGTATGCATATAAGATCTTTGGTTAATCTCTTCCAGCCCTCATCCCTCCCCCATTTCCTCTGAGATTCATCAGTTTGTTCCATGTTTCCATGCCTGTGGTTTTCATTCTTGCATTAAGCATCTGCCCCCAGGTGGTCAGTGCACATCATAGCTATTGCTTAACCATCTTCCACACTTTTTAAATTACTCTTTAAATTTAAAGAAAAAAAATGACAATATTCCTTTTATGAGTAACTAAAGGTTAAAGTTATGGTTATGTTTTTTTCTCTAAATATATATTTTTCTTTATTTCTAACCCATAATATGTGAGAATCTCTGTTCTAGAGAAAAATCAACAGTCATTTCTTTTTGTCAAAATCACCAATTTTAATGAATATCTTTTGAGTGATAACCATTTGCCCAGAACCATGTGCTCAGTGAAATGAGAGGCAGCCCACCATCTGGTCCCAACTCAAGGACCTTAAAATTTATTTGAGTATATGAGCCTACTTATATGAAAATGTTTTATGGTAAAAAGTAAAAATTCCATAAATGTTTGTAAAAATAGATTTTAAAATGTAAAATGAAACAAAAGACAAAAGGAGGGATTAACTTCATGGCATTGGATAAAAATTTTCTCAGGAAAGCTGGCAAGAAATGAAATTGCTTGGGAATGACATCTAAAAACACAGATATGAGAGTGTTGTGATATCATTTCAGGATTAGAGGGAATTACAAAAGTGGTTTAATTGAACCACCCACTCAATATCATACTTGAAAGCTAAAGGACAAACACGGGGGGGGGGGTGTATGGGCAGGGGATGGGGAGGGGAGATAGCTAATGCTCAATGAATGCTACTTTAATGTCAAGGCCTCTTCTGAGCACTTTAAATGTATTATGTTATTTAATCACTACAAAGCTCTATAAAGCAAGTAGTTTTTTAATCTGATTTTATGTTTGAGGAAACAAAGTTAATAATAGGGGTTAAGTAGTTTTTCCAGGTTACACAGAAAAAGTTTTAGCCAACATTTGAATCTCAGCAGCTTAATTCCAGAGCCCACTCTCTCAAATAATATGATTTTGCAGGGCTGTATGGCCTGAGAGCACGAACTCTGGATCAAGACAGCTTGGGTTTGAATCTCTGCCCTACCATTTGCTCCCCCTGGGGAACTTACATGCATATATTCATAGCCCATGGACACAGACAATAGTGTGGTGAAGGCCTGGGAGGGGCGGGTGCAGGGTGGAGGGGGTCAACGAGGAAAAAACAGGAACATCTGTAATACTTTCAACAATAAAGATAAATATTTTTAAAATTTTAAAAATGAAAGATTGATAAATGATAATACATTTTATGCTTATAGTAAAAATTAAAATTTTAAGACATTTCTTTTTTAATGATTACTACAGTTGGCTGAATTTTTCTATGAATCATCCAATTATGAAACCTAATTCCATCAGATAAAGAAGTTTCTAGGTTTTATTACTGCTAATAGTAAAAATAATGTGCAAGAAGATATTGTTAGCATGTTATTTTATTGGGCAAATATTATGTGACTTCAAAAATGCACTTTTTAAATCAGGCTAATGCTTTTCTGCTTATTTTTTGTGTGTCATAATTTAAAGTCAGTTTCTGATAAACTTACCACATTCTGTCCCTTCTGCTGCTGCTGGCTAGTTCTTTTTCTCACCTTTTTCTCCTCCCTTCATGTATGAAAAACCATCACAAAATAAACACACTTCGCCCTCTGTCTCTGCATACTGCCTCAATAAGCTCTTGTTGAAAAGTTACAAGTTCCTTGTTATCATCACTCCTCAATCCTTTTTTACCCTGTTGACACTCCAAACTACATATGATCAATGCAGAAGTATGCTGCAAAATTGCATTTCTATAACAGAGTAAATCTGTTGAATTCCACCCAGGCTTTAAAGAGTATCTACGTGTTCAGGGTCTTCTGTCTTCTATGTGCAAAAGCTTGTTTATGCCTCACAAACACTGAGGAGTTTGCACAGTGGAAAGAAAGGTGAAGATTTAGTAGACATCTGGGCAACTATTTGGACAGGGAGTAGAGAAGGCAGTTGGCTTCATGAGATATCAATAGCTTCAGTAGTTCTTGAAGCCTTTGAGCACTCCAGGCAGGACACGAGGGCACTGCACAGTCATCTGGAGAGAAGAACAGCGAGGCTGCGTTAGTCATTATATAATCAAGCTTTAGATTTTGTGCTAAAACTTGTATTCCTTAATGAGAGAAGCTTCCTCAAGGATAGAAATCACTAGAAGAAAAGAGCAAGAAATGAGAATGACCTCCTGGGAGATAATGGTATGTAATATTAGCCTTCCCAACTTCTCTTATAGCATTATTTATTGTCAAGTAAGTTTCAAATATGCACTTACATTAAACCTAAATCTGAAGGAAATACAATTTCTGTCATCACTGTGTTATTTATGTCCATGTGGATGATGGCTGAAACATTGGCCTTTAGGATAAACTTGACTCAACCACAGGGAGCAATATTGAAACTGATCCACTGAGAAACATATTCCTATATAAATTGTTTTTGTTGTATTCATTTCCACTCTAGCTTCCATGACTTAATAGCTTTAACAGACTCATGATATCATATTGTTTCCAAGAATTGCTTCACTTGAAGAAGTATAGCACACAACTAAAATATTAACTGTGTGAGAGTTCTGCATGAGCTATAAAAAGCAGAAGGGAATTAGCATCAACACAAATATCTTGGCTGAGTGTCTAAATGTTATCCTTTGACAGTGGCAGGCTATTAAACAATTTCTAAATAAGACATTTTCCCACCACAAGGAAAACATTCATTTATAGGGACTTTACAACCCGAGATTTAAGGCTTTAAAAGAAAATATGCTGTCTGTACCAAGGATTATCTAAAGGCATTGGAAAGACCTGCAAATACAATTGGCTTGAAGTTGGAAGGGTTGAGACTGCTTTAAGATAAAAAAAATGATGTCTAAGAACAAATGAGTCATAGACAAAAGGCCAAACCATCTCATTCTGAAGGAGTAGGAAATGTCAAAGAGCAAAGATTACCTAAGAAAATATGAATAAAAAGTAGAAAGATTACTTTATTCCCATTAACCTTTGCTATTATAGAATATAATCTTAGACACTTGAGATAAACTTTAGTTGATAGTAAGATTCAAGTCTTTTGCAAGCCATGCTAGTTTTCCATGGCTTCCCATTCATCTGTTGAGTATATTTTACAGAGGTAATATGTTAACAAATGTCCCACTCTATCTAGATAACTCACAAGGTGCTTTGATGACCTAAATCACCATTTCTCAACAGAAGCACTGTTGAACTTTTGGATAGATAATTTTTTGTAGTAGAGCACTGTTCCTGTTCACTGTAGGATATTTAGCAGCACCCCTGGCCTCTCTGTACTAAATGCCAATAGCATCTCCCCAATCACATAACCCAAAATGTCTCTAGAAATTGTCAAATATCATTTTGGGGTATGTTCACCCTCACTTAGGAATCACTGATCTATATCAAGAAATTACATTATAAAATTTTTGCCATGTATCTATATATAATGTATATACTTGTCCAATTTACCTCTTATATAATTTTATAAAACTTAATAGCTTAACAAAATTAATTTATATTACACTAAGAACAATTTAGTATCACAAGTAAAATGTTGTATGTGAATCGTGCACTTAAAAAATGGAGCTTACCTGTTTGGAGCAATCAGAACTGTACAAGCGGGCTCCAGTCATTCAACTCAGATCATGTGGGAAAACAATCTCCGAGCGGTTACCAAGTCTAGTGGTCAGGGAAAGGAGTTCTAGGAAGGCAGATCTAAGGTCTTAAGATAATTAAAAAGGATGAAGTGAAAACAGCAATTAAAAATAAAATGAAATGTTACACCTGAAACTAGTATTATATTGAATGTCAACTGTAATTGGAAAAAAAATTAAAAGAATGATAGAACTGTTAAAATCAACAGATTTAGCCCTGGCCAAGTAGCTTAGCTGGTTCGAGCATTATCCTGATATGTCAAGGTTGTGGGTTTGATCCCCCCAGTTAGGTCACATACAAGAATCAACCAATGACTGCATAAATAAGTGGAACAACAAATCAACATTTCTCTCTCTCTCTCTCTCTCTCTCTCTCTCTCTCTCTCTCTCTCTCATCAGTCGTAAATAATTTAAAGAAAAGCAAATATTAAAAAAACCACAGATATGTCCATAATCAGAGGGCAATGATGGAAGCCTATTCCTGGATATAAAGCTAAATATCAAATTTAATACAACTTAGAAATGTTGTCCAAGTGGACAGATTGTCCATTTCTCAAGATATTATGATGAATGAAATAATTGAAAGAGTTCCTGCAAGAGAATATGGTACTTATACACGTGCATTGCCTTAAGACACAAACTTCCAGGAAGTCTCTGCAGTTTAAGGATCTTTGTTCTTTCTAGAGAACTCTCCATAGATGAAGAATCATGATATCATTTCAGTATCAAAATAATTTGGGTAATATTTTGAGAATGTTAGAGGATAAATAAACTGTATGTAAGATTTGTTTCCCGGTATATTTGTTAGTCTTATTCCCTCAAAGTCCAGGATGTGAGAAACACACACACGAAGGGAGACAGCCCCAGTGAGGAGTTATACTCAAAGATAGAAGCAAACTGGGTGTTGGACTCCAAGGGTGACAGGGGACTGTGGTAAGCTGATTGTAACAGACCCGGCTAATTCAGACCAAATACTTCCTTTAAGCAGGACTGGTGGAGATCTAATTATTAGATATGCTCTACCCCACCTCCCAGTCCAAACCATTAATCTATGATTTAGCTAAACGAAACCAAATGACATTCAAAAGGGATTCAATTTCTTAGATTCATAGGAGGCTTTTACAAATTAATTTTGTGGCCGGGTGCCAGATGGGTGAATTTAGGGATAAATAAAAGGCTTCTGTCTACAGAGTAGATAGCATGTATATTAAGTTTAGAAATAAAACGTCAGGCAAAAACATTGAAATGTGATTTTCTAACCACTGCGAAAAGATAAGGAAAAACTGGGGACATGAGAGATTGTGGTTTACTCTAAAAAGACATTGCCGCCGAAACCGGTTTGGCTCAGTGGATAGAGCGTCTGCCTGCGGACTGAAAGGTCCCAGGTTCGATTCCGGTTAAGGGCATGTACCTGGGTTGTGGGCACATCCCCAGTGGGAGATGTGCAGGAGGCAGCTGATTGATGTTTCTCTCTCATCGATGTTTCTAACTCTCTGTCTCTCTCCCTTCCTCTCTGTAAAAAATCAATAAAATATATTTAAAAAAAAAAAAGACATTGCCTATGTTGGCCCACCTACTCAAATCGGAGCTGCCAGTTATGTTTCCAGTAGGACAGTTGGAGGTTTATTTTGATGTGATGAGGGAAGGCGAAGTTTAAGGGGAAACTTCATGCAGGTTCTAATTAGGACTGCAGTTGTTTTCAGGGTCATCTTGCTGGACCTCAATTTCCTCACCTGAAAAAATGAGGATGGCAGACTTAGGTAATTATTTCTCAGAGTATGTTCCATGGAATTCTTCCAGGAGAATCTCTGTGAGAAAGTATTCTTGGGCAAATAGATACACAATGTGTTTTCTATAATATGGATATATAATGCAGATAATATTGTGTACCATCATATTGTAAGTTTTTTCACCTACCCAATGTAGTAATATCAGTATGCTAATGCACAGAAAAAAAAATTGACCAGCATCACACTATGTGTGAGTGAGAAGGGAACCCAGCACTCTTCCATTCTTGCAGCTTTAGGAGGCATATTACATATTTTTAAAAGCCTTTTACTAAAGAATCTTGTTTAATTTATATATACCAATATTTTCAAAATTACTTTGACCACAGAACCATTTTTTTTCTCATAACATATATTTAGGTTCTGCAGGGTGCTCTGAAAAACATAGGTCTCAGTTATGTCTAATGTCCTTTCAAGGCCTATCATATAATAAGTAAAAGATTAAAAAGTAGTTTATCAAGAGGCATGCTTATATAATCTGTTCAGAGACAGCAAGTATATCTTCCATTCTGGCCATGAGATTGTGGTCTTCAGTCTTGAAACTAGATACTGGGAGTGAAATGAGCAAACTTCATGTCCAGTAGAATAATATTGAAAAGGGATCAGTTAACTAGTAATGCAGCATGTGTCCAAGGAAACCCACACGAAAGACTGTGCCTGCAGATGCCAGGAATTATGTGGCCAGAAGGAAACCCCGATTCTGTGGTCTGCAGCCCTTGCACCTCTCTGCTTACTGTCCTGAGCTTGCCAGGCTTTCCAACTGCATGAGTGAAAGCACAGAAGTTTTACAGAAAACTAAACAAATGTTGCTTTTGTTAGCCCTCCTTACGGTTGTTACTTAGCTTAAAAATATATAATATATAAAGGCATTCAATTCACATAATGTATGTAAAACACTTAGAACTGCGTCAATGATATTGTGCAGATAAAGCACTTCAAACAATGTGATTAAAGAGCTAACAGTGTGTAATAGTGTGACAGTATTGTGCACCAGCATTACAAGTTTGTTATCCACCCAATGCAGTGATATCTTTATGCTCATTGACATGTAGTAACTTGACCAGGATGACACTGTTGTGAGTGAGAAGGGAACTGAGTGCTGTCCAAATACAAGTTTCTTATTCTGAACCACTGCCTCCTGCAGAAAACCTCCCTGATCCAATCTCAATTCCAGCTCGGAGGCTAGTGTCTGCTCCTCAGTTTATATCAGACGGCGTGAGGGCCAACAAGGGAGTCAGCTCCTCTCCTATTCAGAGTCTACGTGATTGGTCATCATTGTTCCTGTCTCCAGTTCCTCTACAAGAAAAAAAAGAATGAAGTTGGGTGTCTTTTTATTCCTTCCAAAGTTATCTTCTCTGCAGAGTCAATTGTATACACAAACGAGTTTTAAAGTAAGTAGGGCAGAAAAAACCCACCCCACCACCAATACTATTTCATATTTCTTAGCATTTTGTAGTTTATAAAACAGTTATATGTCCATTTTGTCTTTTTTTATTCTAGAAATAATGCCATATAGATAAGAATTCTTATCATTCTAAATACAGAAATCAAAACTTCAGAGATAGACTTCTAATAGTATGCAAATTACATTTAAGAAGCAGGGATATAAATCCGGAGTATTATGTATCATGAAAATCAGTGTAGATCTTTGTCAATCTGCCATAAAATAAGCTTCTATTTAGAGCTCCTAATTGAGAAAATTTACTTTAAGGGATCACTCTTCAGCTTTCTTTTCCATTGTCTAAAAAATTAGATTTCCAAGGAAATCCCAAAGCAGTTGGTCAGAATTGTCTTGCCATTTCCACTATAGTTGCTTTCTAGGTGATGAATCTTTTACTATAATTAGAGGATGTTGAGTGCCGTGAATTGGAAACCACACCCACAAAATGGACACAAAATTTTCTAAGTATTCTATAATCGAAAGACAGCCACATCGGATAAGACAGCCAGGGCTACTTGTCAGGCATATCAACATCCATTCCCTCCTTTCTTCATTTATATGACCATCACCTGGAAGAAGCTTTGGGAGAATGTGTCAGCCTGTGGGGGAGATCACAAAACCAAACTGAGGGGGTACTCCAGAAGAACCCCGTAATCTTCCCTACACCTCTCTAGAAGAGGAATAAAAAGAGCAGACTGATCTCAGAATGGAGAAAGGAGGCAGAAGTAGAGAACTGTGCACTCCCACCATTTCCATGGCAAAAAAGCATGAGTTCTCTGGACATTGGGTGAATATGATAGAAGGTAGACGGACTTAACCTCTTGCCTGAACTCTAATAAAAAGGGTGCTGGCTAGGGCAAAAGAAATAAAGAAGAAAGAGCAAATGGATCTCCCAGCAGGGGCAGGTGCTGAGATGCTGAGAGGAGTTGAAAGGGATTTAACTGAGGCTTGATCTTCCTTGACTGAAAATTTGTGTGTGTGTGTGTGTGTGTGTGTGTGTGTGTGTAAGTAAGTGTAAAAGGGTTCCTTGCTGGGTTCTCTGAACTTATACACTCACAGATCCTTCCTAGGAGAGAACCAGCATTTTGTCACAGCCATAAAAAAGACATGAATGACATGCCCCTTTTGAACTCCTTCCTCCATGACCATAGATAAGAGGAAACAGAAAGTTAGGAGGAGGTAGAAAGAGCCAAATAACATGTAACTAGTTTTGCTCTGCACAAATATGCCTGTGCTTGAAGGTGACGGGCAGGGAAGAGAAGTAAAGAGCCGACCAGGCTTCCTTCTCATCTCAGAACCAGCCAGCAGAAGGGGAGAGTCACTTCATTAGACTCTTCCTCTCCCTTCCTCTCTGAAACTGTTGTCAGTTTATCTGAGACTGACTTTAGATTATGGGATACTTAGGATTTTTGTTTCTGGCTACAGGGGGAGAGAAAATCAGTTTATGAAATAATACTGATGTTATAAACTAGAGTAGACAAAATTTGTAATTATTGAAATTGCCTAAGTTATCAAATTTGACCAAAATTTTATCCATCAGAGAAAACTTTGAAGGTGGTGATGGTTAAAACATAAAATAATCTCATGTTTATTACACTCCACCAAGTTGAGTCTCCTCAGTACACAGTTATACCACATATGGTTTTACATACCTTTTTAAAGGGTCGATTTCAATACCCTTTATTTGTCAGAGTGAAAGTTCTATTTTTCTCCTGAAAATTCATTATCCTCTTTTGTCTCTCATCACAAAAATCAGAAAATAAACATAAAAATTGACATTTTGCCTGGCCAGTGTGGCTCAGTGGTTGAATGTTGACCTATGAACCAGGAAATCACAGTTCCATTCCCAGTCAGGGCAAATGCCCAGGGTGCAGGCCTGATCCCCAGTCAGGCGTGTGCAGGAGGCAGCCACTCAGTGATTCTCTCTCATCATCAGTGTTTCTACTTCTCTATCCCTCTCCCTTCCTCTCTGAAATCAATAAAAAATATATATATATTTTAATTGACATGTCAATATTCACTGATTTCTGTGTTTCAGTATATTTGGGTTAAAAATATTCAAAATATCATAGTATAAGTTCAGTGATTAAATTCTAAACAGAAAGTCATCAACCAGGCTGATTTTTAACTTCTTCATTAGAGATAATAGTGGAACTGGGTGGAGCAATATGGGAAATTAAGGGAGTGACAACTAAAACTGCTGAACCCCAGGGAAGAGAGCAGGTGATGCAGAATACATATTTACAAACATTGTTAGATGCATGGAAATATGAATTGGGTTATTCCTTGCCAACTGTGGTTCAGTTGCACTTGTTTAAGATTGAAATTTGCTGTTGGGCAGATTTGAGGTCTATTATGGGCTGAATTATGTATCCTCCCAAATTCATATGTTAAAGCCCTAAGTCCCAGTAGCTCAGATTGTGACTGTATTTCCAGCTCTTCAACTTTCTCAATAGAACGGGGGACTAGGATGAAAATTTCAAGGTTCTAATTGTGCCTTGGTCTTTCCAGTCACCAGCCCTCATCCAGGAGCCCATCCAGAGTCCCTTCATTAGAGCAAAAACTCCTGTCACCTAGGAAACTGTAAGGGTGTCAGAGCCTTGTGCTAGGAACTGAGGCAGAGACCAATATTTTCTATTATCTCTCATATCTTTTAAAGGTAGATAATTTAGCCCTGGCTGGTGTGCTCAATGGTTAGAGTGTCATGGGTTCAGTTCCAGGTCAAGGAGGCAACCAATCGATGTGTCTCTCTCACACCGATATTTCTCTCCCTCTTTCCCTCTCCATCCTTTTTACTCTCTTTCAATGGAAAAAAATATCCTTGGGAGAAGATTAACAACAACAACAAAAAAGAAAGGAAAAGATAGCTAATTTAAAGTGAGGTCATTAAGGCCTTGATCTGATGACTAGTGTCCTTGTAAGAAGAGGAAATTAGAATACAGACATGTACAGAAGGAAAACCCTGTGAAAATAAAAGGAGAAGACAACCATCTGTAAGCCAAGAAGAGAGGCCTCAGAAGAAACTAGTCCTGCTGGCATCTTGATCTCAGACTTGTAGCCTCCAGAATTGAGAGATAATAAATTATTGTTGTTGAATTCACCCAGTCTGAAGTACTTTGCTATGACAATCCTAGAAAACCAATACAGGGTTATATCATATAATTCTGAACGCATAGGAGATTTGCAATTTGACTAAACTAGATCATCCAACAGGACAGGAACATATTATGTTGGTGATTAAACATATATCACACAAAATGTTAATGAAAATAAGTTTGCTAGCACTTCCGTTAGAAATACATTTCAGAATTTAAACATACATTATCTTAGTTTTTCAGTTATACTTTCTTCATGCACTTTCAGCTTTTATTATTTTCCCAAGAATAGAACTCTTGAGACATAACTAATTTCCAAAAGCATTATTAATAGCCAACTCAAACAGTTACAAAGTCATCAACCTTTTTATGCAATCTGTGGGAAAATGAATCCAACTTTTTATAAGAACTTCTTTCTTAAAAATATCAGACACCTGCATATGACAGTTTTATGAGTCTAAGATGAAATACAGGAAAATAGTTAAAACCAATGTGTACCCATACAAATCTGGTGCTCACTATTAGTGTTATTATTTGTATTTAATAACATTACTCTGAAATTAATAACTTATTCTGGTCAAAGATACAACAAAGAACTACTCCCGAATATGCAAGGAAACACTAAACTTGTCCTAGTGATTCGGTTTTTGATCCCTGGAATTACTTCTCTTCATGTTACATGATAGCCCTTCCGGGTAGATTTGGAGGACCTAAATTTATATTTGATCCATAAACTAATATTAGCAGAGACATTTTTACACATGTTTCTTTCTCCCCAGTCTTTGTCCTGGTTTCAGCTCTACCTTCTAAGGCATTTGACATTGAAGAGTATATATCCTGTTTCTGAGAATGATAAAGTCTGTCCATTTACCACTCTAATATCAAGGAAAGAAAGACAAATAAATAAATATATAACCTTTTAAAAAGAAAAGGGACTTTACTCTCTTAGCTATCTGTAACTAAAATTCCATTCCAATATGGTGGCCCTTTTTTCCCCTTGATCTGCAACATAATAGCTCTAAGACTGTACATGGGACAGATAAATTCCCACTCTTCCACACTAATTCTAATTTTATCCATAATAAAAGATAACCCTAAAGATTATGATTTTTTTTGGGGGGGAGGGGTTACCCTCTAGGACAGTGATGGCGAACCTATGACACGTGTGACAGAGGTGACACACAAACTCATTTTTTTGGTTGATTTTTCTTTGTTAAAGGGCATTTAAATATATAAAATAAATATCAAAAATATAAATCTTTGTTTTACTATGGTTTCAAATATCAAAAAATTTCTATATGTGACACGGCACCAAAGTTAAGTTAGGGTTTTTCAAAATGCTGACACGCCGAGCTCAAGAGGTTCACCATCACTGCTCTAGGAGATTAACTAGCACTGTATCTAACCTTGTAATCTTATTCCAACTGTGCTGTATTGTTTTAGATACTCAACTTTACAAAAGCATTTTGAACTAGTCTTATCATCAGACTGGTGCCCTTGTTCATAAATAAGTTGAATGCAATTATTGACAAGTGTTTTTATACTTGTATGAGAGTCATGTTTTAACATTTGCAAAATGTACTTTAACAACTTGTAAAAAATGGTGCTGTTACAAAGATGGAGTACTTCATAAAGTAAGATTTCTTCCCTAAATATTTTGCCTTTGAGATGGTAGAAATATCTTTCTTGGAACCAAAAGTTTTTATCATGACAATTCCCTTTTGTTTAAACCATGCATAACTATAAAACAATGGACTTTAAATTTGTAGCTAAATCTATTAGGGAAATTTAACAATTTACAGAGAGAGTTGCTATGGTGTCTTTTGTGACTCACCCTGTCCAATATCTACCACATACCTTGAGGCGTATAAATCTGTACCAGTCCAGAATCTTCAGTACTTAACGCAGCAAAGCCTCACAGACCACCAGGTAAAGATTTCTAGGTCTTGCCTGCTATCTACAAAATATATTACAAAGCTCATTACCCACTCAACTTCTCATTATAGGGGCTGGTTGGAAACAAAATATGTCCCTCATCTTCCCACACTGAGATGAATAAGAATACAAAAATAATAATGACCAGAAGTCACCTCATTGTTTTTCTGCAAATTAATTTTAGTGACAGACACCAGCCCAGGGATTTGATTTTTAAGTATCTGCAAAAAAAAAAATGTATCTTGCGCAGGCAAAAAAAAAAAAAAACAAGATGGTTTTCTAAAAGCAAGCTGTTGTTTTAAGAATTTGTTGGCTTAATAAATGAAACAACCTAAGGCTGAACAGATGCCATAATGATTACATTTTGTTGATGAAGTCGGTGCCTCTGGCTTTTTTGTTTTGGAGCCACAAATAGTCCTCTTTCTGGGCTGTAGTTGCAGCTCTGAGCCATTCCTCCTACTGGAGATAAGAAAATAACAGGCATATAAAAATAACTAACTGAAACAACATGAAACTGACCCACTCAAGTAATAGAAGCAGGCTATGATTGACAAAACACTATTTCTTATAATGTAGTGAAGATTGGTAAATAGTTTCTTATGCCTAAAGCTGTTTAATTTAATAAAGCTAGCCATAATAATTTGGCAATGCTCCTGGGCTGGATTGAGACTCGGTTATGAAAGTGGCTATGGATCCCTTCCAGCTGCCCTTGGTAATGGTAGTGATATTGGCCTCAAAGGCTATGTACACACACACATGCTAACTGATTAAAAATTTTAGATGTTCAAATGTAAATCCAAAAATTAACAGATAAGCAGAGCATATGCTCTTTGATTCTGGGGGTATTTCTACCCTGCTTCCTTTAGTTAAAAAATCTTAAGTATAAGCCACAAATAGGGATCTAAATTAAAGTTGGATTCTACTTTAAAACTAAGAACAAAGCTAAGCAGTGGCATCCAGGTCTAGTTTCCATTTGACCTTGATGATGAAGGGTGACAAAGTCCTTTATAAGTATGGCACTTGATTATATTATTTTAGCTGGTACTTCGGGAAACTAGTAATTAAATATACACCTTATGATAAAAATTATTATTAACATTTTAATGCTTATAATGTATGTAACTTGATTAAACACTTTATGATTTTATCTTATTTGATCTTCACACTGTGAAGTAGATACTGTTATTTTATTCTGGTTTATAAATAAAGATATTGAAGCTTATAGAGATTAAGTTATTGGCCTAAAGTGACACATCTACTAAAGTAAAAACTGGACAAGGAACTCAGGAAATCAGACTTTAAAAGTAGATCTCTAAACACTAGGCTACATGGCCTCTTTTAGTATCATTTGGTGTCTGTGTAAATTAATGTTGGTTAAGAAATACAATTAACAGTTACATTGTTCCTATATTATCTCTCTCTCACTGTAATGCTAGTGATGATTGTAATTAACCAAGATGCTGTTCAAGCTATCAGAAAATTACAATAAAAGAAAGAGAAATGTAAATGTTCCCATAATTAATTAATTTACAACTAGTCTTTCCTTATGGGCATACTTTTAAATTCAGTTTTTATTTTCACAAGTAAATATGAAGAAACGTATAATTCATTATTTTATCAACACCCTACTTATAACCCCATCTCATAGGAAATTAGTTCTGTTTTTTAAATCAAAGCTAATGAATTTTAAAAACCAAGAATCCTGCTATGTTCCCAATCCTGTTTTATTTTCATTCACCCAATACAAGTTCCTCTGTACTATTTTTTAATGGGAGATCATTAAATTCCAAACTTCCCTTTACCATGTCGTTCTCTTAAAATTGCAATTCTTCCTTTAGATATCTAGAAAGTACATTAAAGGTAATTAACATGTGGTTACATTTCTACCTCAAGCAGCACAGAAACTCCCTATGATCTGAGCCATCTCAACGCTTTTGTCGTAGTTTCTTTTTGAAGTTTTAAAAAGTTATGACTTCCTACACACCGGTGCATTGGCACAATACCCCTGCCTGCAGGTCCCCGTGCCATTGTTACCACTGTGTTTTGATGGGCCCCACACTTGCATCTCTCCAAGGATCCGTGACTGAGTTGAATGAAACCTTTGCTACTTGGCAGGAGTGGTAAGAACACATAAAACCTGCCAGCTGTCAAGGATGTAAATGCTGATTTTGTTTCACTTTTTAATGAATTAAAGCAAGATTGAAATCTATCCAAAGACAGCATGTTGGGTCTTTTAAAGGAAGAAAAATGAAAGAGAGGGATGTTTTTCTCTCCAAGCAATGGTGTGCAGTGAGGTGTTGACGATTAATATGTGTAGTCAACACTCTAGGAAAGCTATCTAAAGGCTGTTTTTGTTTTGGATTTCTTTGCCCTCTAATCAAATGCACTCAATTGGCCTGAGGCAAACAGATCTGCATCATTTTAAAAAAAAGTGTCTACACTTCTGACCTTTCAAAGGCAAAAGCTAGACTTTCCTTAAATGTTATCATCTCTCAAATCATTCAGCAGGGTTGGGTGAGGGGGAGAACACCCTAAAAACTGTACATTTTTAATCTGGGAGTAGGGAGGGGAGGGCTTGCTTTCTTTCTCCAAAGCTGGTAATTAGTGAAATTTATTTATGCAACTTTGACTCAGTGAATTACAGCAAGTACTTATAGTAACTGACAGAACCTAATTCCACAACTCTCAAGGGCACTCAGAATTACATTGTTTTGTTAATACTTACAAGGTATTGTGTGCACAACCGTTTATGTTTTACCCAATCAGGTAATTCACCTATAAAAGAAAATGTACAGATTTGCTATTGTTGCTTGTGCCAAAATAGCAGGATCTTTCACTCTCTATACTTTAGCTTTTCTTTTTTAATGTGAAAACAATCTGGTGGCAACTTGGCTAAAAAGCACAAGAAAACTGGTGATTTTCATGTCATCCAATCTTCATTTGCATTTTTTTCCTTAAGGTTGTAATAATGTGGACCTGGCATACTCTCATCTCTTTCCTCCAACAAACATAAATACTTTTAAATTCTATAGGGCTTGCTTTCCCTGTTTCTCCCTGGAATGATCAACTCTCACTATATTGAAGATGATGATGTCCTTGTCTCTACATTTGTGATTTACCTTGTGAATTGCTAAAGTCAACCCAACTCTTGCCACCAGCCGGTCATCATCTGTGGTTCAGAATCAGCATCTTTTGCTTCATTTGACAGAAAATGAATAAAACAGAATCAGGGGGCGGGGGAGGGTTGCTCTCATTGATAAAGAACGTTTCTACTGAGCCTTGAGCATGTGTAGCCTTTTGAAATGGCCTTTAACCTAGAGCAGTGGTTCTCAACCTTGGCTGCACATTAGAATCACCTGGGAATCTTTTTAAAATCCTGATTTCTGGGCCTCACCCTCTGGAAATTCTGTTTCTTTGTTACTAATGTTGTGCCCCACCCCATAACAAAGAAACAGAGTTTCGGATGATGAGGCCCAGAAATCAGGATTTAAAAAGATTCCCAGGTGATTCTGATGTGCAGTCAAGGTTGAGAACCACTGACCTAGTGGTTGTAGAGCTCAAGTAATCAGGGATTTCTACAAAGGCAACAGAGCTACGGCTTCCTGGAAAACTGATCAGAATCAACAAAAACACATCTGATGGCAAAACTGAGACTGTATCCTCTCAGGGCAACAATCGAGTCGAGGCTCAGCAATGCACCAAACCAAGCTCTCTTATAACCAACCACTTTCTGAACCGAAGCCAGGACTTGCCTAAATGGTCCATCACCTTTGCTTGTAAACTTGGCAGCTTTTGCCTTTTGAGCCTTACTATTGCCTTTCACTAGAGAGACGGTCTTTACAAGGGCTGCTCTCTCAGATGTGCCTTGTAGGAGTAACTCCTCATGCTTAACACTGATCATCTCTGAGTTACTCATCACAGCTTAAAACTCTCTGTTTTCCTTTCCTTATTATATATTACATACAGAACAAGGAGCTAAACATTGCTTATATTATTTTCAAATTAAAAGACAATCTCCCCTCCAACTTGGTTGATAATTTTCCAGGAATTATGAAAGACTGATATTCTCAAAGTCAAGAAGCACGTGACTCCAAACATAATAAGTAGAGTGCACACAAACATAGCATAATCAAATATCAGAAGAGAAACAGAGTAGAACTTACAGGCAGCTGGGGCGGAAAGGGAAGCTCTGCTGTTAAGGAACATGTACTGAACTCCCTGCTCACTCCTCAGCAGACAACAGTAAAACCCCCTATGGGACATTGTAAATGTACAAGATAGAATAACTGAAACTGGAATTATGCGTATAATGGGACTGTTTGTTAAGGTAAAAGAAACAAAGACATACTCGAAGAAATAAAAACTGCACTTATTACCACAGCCTTTTTCCAAAGGAGGTTCGAGACTCTAGAAGGCAGATCATGTACTTGAGGAAGCAGAACAATGCTAGAAGCAACAATGAGAAGATAAAATAGTAAGTATGAGGGTAAATCCAAACACATATTGATAATGTAAAATAATTATTTCTCTTTTGAGGAACAAAAGAGTTTAACTAAAGGAAAAGTCAAAGTAGCATATAAATTATCCTAAGGTTCTTGTATTGTTTGGGAGAATGGTACATATGTGGATCAGCTTTAGATTTTAAGAATATTTGTTAAATTTTATTGACTGGGTCAGTAATGTTACACTAAAATACACAACAGTAACAAATGAGGACAGCAAAGAATCGTTCTCTCTCATTTATCTCTTTGAGTATGGCTTTGCTCCACATTCTCCTTCCAAATCAAAGCTGAAGGAGCAACTCCTTACTTACTATAGGCCAGAAGGAAAACAGAATTGTCAAATACACACCTTGGCTATTGAAGTTGCTATTAGCAAGTCATATATCGAAGACTGATGTCCACAGAGGGAATATATAATCCAAAAGCAGGCATTCCGCAAGAACTGGTAAAGAAGAGTGACAAGAATCATTTTAAAATAATACAATCTGCCACAAAGGGCAGTAACTAAAAAAGAAAGTGAATAACTTCTAAACATATGAGGAAGTAGAATTAAAATGGGAAAAACTAAATACATTCATCTGCTCAAGAGTCTTCAGGGGGCAGAAAGCAGTCATGGACATGGTGAGACACATGGAAACTATAGAATGGGATAATAATTCAACTATGTAAATAATTACAGTAAATGGAAACAAACTCAGCTTTTCAGTTAAAAGACAAAATGTCTTTCAGAATAACCCTTTAAAAAAATTAGGCTATATATCCTTTTCAATGTAACTTAGAGAAGTTTGAAAGATTTAAAATATATGTACCTAAAATGTGGAAAGTAAAAGAAGGAAAAAAATGTAATATATTATCAACAACAAGGAGTCTATGTAGCTATTTTAATGAAATAAAATTTAAGACAAAAACTTTAAGGAAAAAAAAACTATGACCAGCAATAAAATTCATTACATAAAAAAAGGTTCAATTCATCAGGAAGCTAAACTATTCTAAATTTTATTCCCTCAATCAAGTAGCTTCAAGATGTGTATAAATTTATATGTATTCTCTATATAAACATATAATATATATATATATATATATATATATATATATATACACACACACACACACACACACACACACACAATATATTTATAAATCTTGAAGGCAGACCTTCAAGAAGAAATTAACTGATCTCCCACCTTACTGAGAGATTTTTAACACAATTCTGTCAGTATTTATAAGAAGCTCCCCTCCACCAGGAAAAATAAAACTTTTTTAAAATAATGAAGCTAATGCTTCAATTAGGAAACTAATTCAGCCTGAGTAAAAGTGATCCCTGATACATAGGCTCAAACAAATGATTCCAAAAATTAATTTTTGTCTATCTTTTAAAAATGTTTGCCTCTCAATTTAAAGATGACAAAAGTATACATAACACAGTTTTCCTTGCAAATGAAGAAGATAGTCTCTCAAGCATGCAGGCAGCATTTGTAAAAATTAACCCTGACTAGCCTATAAAACAAGTTTCAATTAGTTTGTTGTTGTTTTTGTTTATTTTTATTGATTTCAGAGAGGAAGGGAAGTGGTAGAAAGAGATGGAAACATCAATGATGAGAGAGAATCATTGATTGGCTGCCTCCTGCATGTCCCACACTGGGGATCAAGCCCAAAACCCACGCATGTGCCCTGACTGGGAATCAAACCATGACCTCCTGGTTCATAGGTCGACCCTCAACCACTGAGCCACGCCAGCTGGGCTCAATTAGTTTTTCAAAATCCCTAATATTCTCTGCCTAAACATAAATAAGGTAGGAACAAAAATATGTAATTTTTAAAAATAATATTAAAATTATAAGGAAATTATATATTCCTAAATAACTCAAGGGATAAGAAATAGATTATTATGAGAACTAGAAAATACTTAGACATTTTAAATAATGAAAATATAGCAAATATAGACCAGAACAATTATATATTATAGATATTTTTTCTTTTGGTTTTATGGAATTCGGTGTTTCCAACCCTTTACTGCATTGCTTTTAACATTTATTTATTCTAGTGTATATTATGGGATAAGACTCTATCCCCCCCCCCCCACAACTGCTAATTTTCAAATCAAAACGTATTGAGTAATCCATTTCCCTCCTAGTGGTTGTTTATCATATTGCAACTCTTTTTATGCATTTAATTTTGTTTCAGAAAAATCAATTCTTTTCCATTGTTTTGCCATATCACATTTTTTGTAATTTTTAATTTTATAATATTTTAATAAATCCCAGGGAATCTTCCTTTTATGTTTTCTTTTTAATGAAAAATGTTACTATTATCACCAGTTTCCAACTGTTAATATCTTTACAAAATTTACTCTTTCCATCTATCAGTTAAGACAAAAATTTTAAGGGAAAAAAATGAGTTAACTCATTTTTAAATTTTTTTTATTGTTTAAAGTATTACAAATAGTAGTACATATGTCTCCTTTTTTCCCTCATTGACCTCCCCAACAGCCTTCCCTACCCCCCAGCACATGCCCTCAACCCCC
>NW_005871049.1:3908768-3960214 GCF_000147115.1 Myotis lucifugus | reverse complement strand
TCTTAGAAGAAGCCATAGGCACCAAAATAGCAGACATTTGTCATAGCAATATCTTTACCGATACAACTCCTAGGACAATGGAAACTAAGGAGAAGATAAACAAATGGGACTACATCAAAATAAAAAGCTTCTGCACAGCAAAAGAAACCATCAACAAAACAACAAGAAAGCCCACTGCATGAGAGAACATATTTGCCAATGTTATATCCGATAAGGGTTTAATCTCCAACATTTACAGGGAACTCATACAACTTAACTCATTTTTAAACTAATTATTAGACATGTCCTTGCTAGTTTTTCCCTTCACATTTTACAAACAGTATTGTCTCTCTTAAGCTCCTACTGGGCAACTTTACCTACAGCTTCAGTTCTTGGGGCTCCCAGTACCCACGCCCTTCCCTGACACTCCAGGTGTGAAGATAGTAATGGCTTTCTGCCGGTGCCAACCTGGGCTTTTCACTCCCTTGCCAGTTTCCCTTTAACCCCACCCACAGGTTCCTTCATTAAATTCTCTTACAACAATCCTACTGAATGTGCCATCTTCTTCCTTCCAGGTCTCTAAGGTGCATATGTATTATTTTATAAGCCCTATTTTTTAAATATATTTTTATTGATTTCAGAGAGGAAGGGAGAAGGAGAGGGAGGTAGATACATCAATGATGAGAGAGAATCACTGATTGTAAGCCCTATTTTTTTTTAAAGGAAGTGGTGCTCACAAAGGTGCAGTCACTCTTCTAAGCCTACACAGCAGGCAAAGTGGTGAAAATCCGACTTAAACCCATGTTTTCAAATGTCAATATTCATAGATCTCACCATGTGGGGTGCTAAAGACTCACCTATAGATTATAGTTGGTCTATTAAAAAGTTGTAATATAACGAAATATATTTTTGCAATATTTTAGAACAAGCGGTGACTGTTCAGAAAGTTTTAGATCATTATTAACTAGGGTTTTGGCTATCTGGCAACAGCAGTCTTTTTCTGAGAGCAAGTCATATCATAAGATCTGGGCCATTGCAAGGGTGAGATTTAGTACAAGAGACAGATATCAGGAAGAGCATATTTCAAAAAGTGAACTTCACTAGGAATGAATGTCCACACAGAAAACCCAACAGTTTACTGCCTGTTAGCCTTCTTTCCAGTCCCCATAAATCCAGGGCAAAATGGTCCAAATCTCAATCTCACAATAGATGCAAAGGGAAACATGTGGTGGTAGAAGGGGAGAAGATGGGTATTCTCCCACTCTGTACTTGGCTAGTTTTCTGGAAACTAACAATAAATTTGCCAAACTTAATCTGAACTTGCTTGGCTCTGTTGAGCCTTTCATCCATAATTAATGTGAAGTTTTCACCATCACTGTATGGCCCACATGTATTAATCCCGCTTTTTTTGTGGTTTGATCACAAGTGCATATAAAATTCAATGAATATAAAATTCAATGAAGCTTTTGTTTGGCACATAGATTTTGCAGTCAGGACAACACTGAAATTTCAAAGGAAGCTTAATACTACAAGAACCCCAAAACACTGAATCAATTCAACCAAGTTCACCTAACTGGAAACTACCAAACATATAATCCTGAATGTGATCCTACTCTTTTCCCGTACTGGTATTTAAGATCATCTTTTTTTCACAGCTTTATTGAGATATAATTAATATATAACATTGGTAAGTTTAAGGTGTACAACATGATGATTTGATAAACATAGATATTATAAAATGATTACCATTATAAGGTTAGTTAATACATCTATTACCTCACACTTTTTTTGTTCTTGTGTTGTGACATTTAAATTTTACTCTCTTAGCAACTTTCAAGTATACATTATAGTATTAAGTATAGTCATTACATTTCCAGAACTTATATCAAAGTTTGTACCCTTTGACCAACATGTCCCCATTTCTCCCAACCCCCAACCCCTGGAAGCCATCATTCTACTCTCTGTTTCTATGAATTTGGCTTTTTTAGATTCAACATATAAGTGAAATAATATGATATTTGTCTTTGTCTGTCTTATTTCATTTAACATAATCCCTCAAAGTTCATCTATGTTGTCATGAATAACAGAATTTCCTTATTTTTTATGCCTGAATAATGTTTCCGTGGTGTGTGTGTGTGTGTGTGTGTGTGTGTAAGCCATATTTTATTTATCCATTCATCTATTGACAGACACTTTGGTAGTTTCTATGTCTTAGCTATTTTATATACTGCTGCAATGAACCTGTGGGTGTAACTATCTCTTCAAAATAGTGATTTCATTTCCTTTGGATATATGCCCAGAAGTGGGATTGCTGGATTATATGATAGTTGTACTTATAATTTTTTGAGGAACCTCCATACTTTTTTACATATTGGCTGTATCAATTTACAATCCCATCCATATTACACAAGGGTTCCCTTGTCTCCTTATCCTCACCAACACTTGTTATCTCTTATCTTTTTGAAAATAGCTATTCTAACAGGTGTGAGGTGATATCTCATTGTAGTGTTGGTTTGCATTTCCCTGATGTGTAAGGTATTTATTCAAAATTTTATATAGCCAATTTAAAACTCTACATTATTAAAAAAAACAGTGTTTTAAAATAACATATCTTTTTAAACATAAATCTTAACATATAAATGATTGATATTTCCTCATAAACAAGCACATTTTTACTTCAGGTATAGTTTATTAACCTTTTGAAATATTTAATACAGTCACATAATACAAGGTTCAAAAGTTACCAAAGAAAATAGTCTTCTTTCTACCCTCTTCCCTAGCCATGAGCTCTTTTCATTGGAGACAGCTCTGGTTACCTATACTTAAGTACCCTTCCACAGACAGTCAAAAAATATGTATTTATGAATGTGGTTCTGAGGTATATACATATATTTATGTATTGTTTTTACTTTATACAAATGATAGCATGCTCTATATCAGCGGTTCTCAACCTGTGGGTCATGACCCCTTTGGGGGTTGAACGACCCTTTCACAGGGGTCGCCTAAGACATGGGAAAACACATATATAATTACATACTGTTTCTGTGATTAATCACTATGCTTTAATTATGTTCAATTTGTAACAATGAAATTGGGGGTCACCACAACATGAGGAACTGTATTAAAGGGTCGCGGCATTAGGAAGGCTGAGAACCACTGCTCTATATGCTTTGCACTTTGCTTTTTACCCCCCTTAAAATGTATCTTGGACATCATTTCATAGCATTTATAATGGATAAAGAGAATTCAGTTGCATGAATATAAACCAATTATACTACTAGCTAATATAATTAAAACATTTAGTTTAATTCTGCCACTGTTCTAATGCTTTGACCAATTCAATCTTTAATAGAACTATTATTCTAAGTATGAGGAAATGGAAGGGCAGAGAGGTTTGTTAACTTACATAGATCACAGAGATGAAAGGTAGTAGAGGTAGCAGAGACATGATAGTTTAGTTCCAAACCCTGAGTTTGTTGGGAGGTAGTTCTTTGTGGTTCTCGTGTTGCTGCACATCTTGTGAACAGAGACTCTGGCTGCTTTTGTTCCTGACTAGATTTTCAAGAATATTTGCATAGTAAACAGCTTTGGAAATAGAGATTGTAAATCTCTTCCAGGTAGATGGAAGCTTTATTTACTTCCCAGGATAATAAAGATAGCATCTTTCTTCATAGAAAAGGGTTTATTGTGTGTGTGTGTGTGTGTGTGTGTGTGTGTGTGTGTGTGTTTGCAGCCAATTATAAAAGATTTGAGTTCTCTAAGCTTGAGGTTCATAGCTGTGATCAGATCCACTGTGTGTGCAGCACCCATACCAACCCCTCCGCATTGCCTCCATTCCACTAGGAGCACATGTTGCCCACTTTTCTCAAAACACCTAGGGACTTTCTATCGTACTGCAAATAAAAGTTATATTACTGGCATGTACGGTAGGGCCCTATTTGACCTTTCACTAGGCCTATTCCTCCCATCTTCCTTTCTTCCACTCCCCCTTCTCTCACACAGCACCAACCACACCACACCTTGTTTCTCTAATGTGCTATCTTGTCCCCATTTTAGTGCTTTTGAAATCTTCTTTCCTGTACTTAGATTACTCTTCCATTAAATATTCCAGTGATTTTTCCTCATTGCATACATGTCTCTCCTGAAATATTCCTTCCTTAGAGAGGCCTTGCCTGACCTTCCCATCTAAAATATCCTCTTCCAGCATCATTCTCTATTCCTGAGCCCCTTTTACTATTCTTTTTAAATTAAATTTATTGGGGTGACATTGGTTAATAAAATTATATAGGTTTCAAGTATACAATTCTATGATACATCATCTGTGTATTGTATTGTGTATTTACCACCCAATGTCAAATCTTCTTTTGTCACCATATATTTGACACTCTTTCATGATATTGTAAGTTCATATTTGCTTATTATCTGTCTCTTCCACTAGTATATATGCTCTAGAAGGATCAATTCCTCTTTCACTCCATGACCATTACTTAAAGCATAGTAGGTGTCCAAATAACATTTGTTGAAGAAATGAATGAATAAGAGACTGAAGTAAACTTATCAAATAAGACCATTTCACCCAATCCAATTTGGTTGACCCTTATTGTATATAAATAAAATGTATGAGAAATTTATTTTATTTGTATATTTATAACCCTTTTACTTTTCCAAAATATATGCCTAAAGTATAAAAAGAAATCAAATTTGCCTAATCTGAATTTTTCCTCTCAATGTGCATACTATATTTCATATTCCAATTGCATTTTCATCTCTTTTTTTATGACTTAATGTGTTGATTAGGCTGAATCCTTCTGAAGCAGTGCCGAAAAGAATCATCAGATGATAAGAATGCAAATTATAAATATAATCTCTTCCATCAGCAAGTCAATAAAGGAGAGAAAATAATGGTATGGATCATTTGGAGAATAGAAATTGTTACACGGAATGGAAGTCAAAGTAGATCATTTTAGGGACTCTGTGTTTTGAGTATATCCATGTGGATTTGATATAAACATAAGAGCAGAACTGTATTGAAAAGTGGTTTCCCCTCCAAGAAAGTCCTGGTTATTTCTGGCATAAAGGCTCTAGTAACTGCGACTCTGCTTGAAATTAGTAAATCTTTGTATCTCTCCTTCTGTCCTTACACCCACATCCAATTTGTCTATATTGTCAGTAAATTAAAAATATTTTATCAACCAAACCAAAGGTGTTCTATCTCCAGTCCTGACAAACTTTTAACCTTCATAAATCTATTCTGAATACTCACGTCCCATAGCACTCTCAAATGACGCTCACATTCATTCTTCATCCCTATACTCTTGTAATAGCCTGTTGCTATGCCATATGCTTCACTTCTATTTGGCATCTGCCAACTTTGTTTTTTTTACAAAGAATAGTTCAAAAGTAGAACTCTGAAAAGTAGCAGTGTGTGTGTGTGTGTGTGTGACCTTCAGGTGATCATGTAGATAGTAATGGTGATACACTCCTCTGTCTTTTGTCTTTAAAGCTTGGCTGAAATCAAGTTTTTATGAAAATAAAATATCTTTCTTTTTACCATCACATTATTTTAAATCTTCAATTTCCTTTCCTTTTTGTTAAGGATGAATCCTAAAGATAGAAAAAAAATTCCTTCATGTTTAGGTAAATTTAAGTGTTTTCATTTAAAAAAAAAGAATTAATGAAGGTTTACAAATGTAAAGTAAAGGTTACTATGTCTGTGTGAATACATATATTGTCGAGTACTTTTGTCAAAGATAGCCCAGGAAGAAAAGACAGGGAGGCATTGTTTTGTTGAGCCACACAACAATACTTTGAAGTGCCCTCTTTGAATCATTTTCCAAATATCATGAATGATTGTTAAGAGCTAGAAGAGCATGGGAAGACAAATGAAGCAATAAAACAATATTAAGGTAGTTGTGGTTTGTGTGCCCAAGTATATATTTTTAAAACATTTTTAAAAGAAAAGAATGATCTAGCGGTTACACAGAATAGGAGTCAGAGCCCTCAGGCTGGATTCCCAGCCGACTTGTCAATGAAATTGGAAGGAGAGTGTAGCAAGTTTTGCCTCTTCCACCCTGAGCAAGTAATATTGATAGAATCCATAGGACTAAGTCAGGAAAAAAAACTTCACATAAATATATCTTGCAACTGTATAACAGAAGCCATCAAGAGTTATTTGCTAAAGAGAATAAGAAAATATCTCATTAAGTTACCAATAATAAAAAGGTTTTATTTTTCATGTCTTCTTAAAAATATTTTAAAGAAGAACTTCAATATTTGAACCTTGGGTTGATTAAATGTCTTATAAAATGCAGTTTCATATTATTGTTCTCACTTTTTGTGTTATTTTCATTTCATCTCAATGTTCTTTTGTCATTGGCAGACTCTGAACTCTATATATCTCCTATAATCTCAAAAAGCTATGTCTTTAGAATTTGCCAAGTTAGTATACTTCCTAAGACTTTGACTTAGAATATTTAAGACTGTGGCTTAGCTGTAACCGGTTTGGCTCAGTGGATAGAGCGTCGGCCTGTGGATTGAAAGGTCCCAGGTTTGATTCCAGTCAAGGGCATGTACCTTGGATGTGGGCACATCCCCAGTAGGGGGTGTGCAGGAGGCAGCTGATCAATGTTTCTCTCTCATCGATGTTTCTAACTCTCTATCCCTCTCCCTTCCTCTCTGTAAAAAATCAATAAAAAAATATATATATATTTTTAAAAAAGACTGTTGCTTAGACTTGGGATGCCTTTTAAAAAAAATAAAGTCACATATTTTATAAAAATACTGAATATAACTAAATATTTTGTTTAACAGCTACAAGTCAGCTCAGGAGCCAACAGAACACCTACCAGGCTTAGTCATATAAGAGGCCTCTCTAAACAGCCTGAGGTGGACCCTCTGCGGAAGTTCATGTCCCGTGCTCTGAAATGTTCATCAGAGGATCTCAGTAGAAATACACTTGTGTGGACTGTCCTCATCCTCCAGATTGACTGTCCCAGGAGGAGGATCAAAACGAGGGTCTATTTCACAGCTATTTTTGACTTTGAGAGACATCTGCTGAATGAGCTGAGAAGGCATGTTCTTGTGCACTGATTCCTAGCACTAAAGAGACAGTGGCTACTTCTGTGGAGCATTGACTGTCCCTGAAACAGGATCCACATTTTACCTTGGTCATCTAGTCCCCAGACCAAGTAAAGATTCATGAAAACAAAAACATTAATTTAGCCCTAGCCGGTTTGGCTCAGTGGATACAGTGTCGGCCTGCAGATGGAAGGGTCCCAGGTTCGATTCCAGTCAAGGGCACATGCCTGGGTTGCGGGCTCGATCCCCAGTAGAGGGCGTGCAGGAGGCAGCCGATCAATGATTATCTCTCATCATTGATGTTCCTATCTCTCTCTCCCTCTCCTTTCCTCTAAACTAAAGTGATTAGTTTAAATTAATCACTGCAACAACAAAAAGGTATTGATAATGTCTCAGGCACTTTGCTAGATCATGTATGTGCAATAAATAAAATTTTAGTTATTAAAACATTTGTTCAAAGAACAAAATTTAAAAAATACTTATTAAGGATCTTCTCTGAGCCATCACAACTTAATGAGGCAGTTAATATTATTATTTCATTTTATGGATGAAGAAGCTGAGTTTTAAAGAGTATAATATTTTGCAAAAGGTCACATGCTAAATACATGAGCTGGGATTTGACCTCAGGTGTCCCTGATGCCTACGACCAAAGGTAAAGCTCGTCACTGCCTCCCATGATGCCATCTTTAGCTGCTAAGCATGTTTTCCCAACCTCACCTCGCTCTCAGATACACTTTTTGTATTTTTTTGGAAGCAAGCCCATTCAAACATTCACTGTGACAATGTAGAAAGGTCAAGGTTTGGGTTGTATTTTTTTTTGCATGCCATTTCTCTCAAGCCACTGTTTGCAAATTATTGCACAAGGTGCCAGGATACTCTGTGACTGTACCAGAGGCAATTTCTTAATAGATCCAGTTCCTACAATAACAGCCACAGGTCAGAAAATGAGGGAGTTATGGAATAAGTGGTTTGGGGCCTGTGTTTTTTGGCCTGGCACTGGTGAGAGTGTATAATCTGGATAGATGTTAGCTTTTCAAACAAACATAACCTCTGGTTGCATTAAAGGAGGAAATAACATTTAAACTTGTTCTCATTAAAGAACTTCACAAAACTAGCATTTGTTGAACTCAAAATGGACATTAGTTCTGATGAGCAAAAGTGATCACAGGAATGATGGAGCTACCAGAATAATTTTAAGTCTACTTTTCTCAAATAATCAAATGGGTGTTACATTAAACATAGGTCTCACCCTGGCCGGTGTGGCTCATCTGTACACCAAAAGGTTACAGGTTCAATTCCCTGTCAGGGTACACACCGGGGTTGGATCCCTGGTCCAGTGTGTGGGGGCAGCAACCGATCAATGTTTCTCTCTCACTCTCTTCCTAAGAAAATAAAAATAAAAATGTGTCTCAGCTCATTTATATAGTAAATAAAAAATAGTGAACTTGTGTGTGTCTGTGACAAGGTCCTGGAGTAGAGCAGAATTTTGACATGAAGACTGGGTCTCATCAATATTCTTTTCTTTGGAGGCCTTTCTTCTTTGACCTGATGCTACCAGTGGGATATTGGTAATTTGCATACCTCACCTGTTTAGACAAAAGTTTATAAATTCAAAGATAAAAAGAAAACAGAAATAAGATGAGGGACACTGTCATAAAGGAATACTGTAAAGCAGAGTAGGTCTAATTTGTGACCTGTGTTTTAAAAAAAAAATGTTTAAGGGGACATATGTAATAAAAAAAATTAAGTTTACACTACGGGAAAAAAACAATAGGGGAATACACTTGTTTCTATTTTTAATCCAGGTTAATCCTTCATATTGTGAAAGAATATGAGAAAGAAAAATCATGTAACATAAAACTACCCTTTATTCACAAGTGAATAATGCATTCTATAACTAGAAAAAATAGGTCCATGAAATAAAATAATTTACATATGGAAAGATTTTAGGCAAAACCTAATTGTGGCTCATTAAATTTAGCTTATTTGCTGGAAGACACTTAATAAGGTGAGGATGCAACTATGCCATGTTGTTTGTATTAAAAGATATTTATAGTTTTCTGCACTTTAAAAATAAATGTCAGGTTCTAAAATCATACTATTACTATCAAAGCAGTAGCCTCATAAAAGACAAAGGGCAGAAAAACACATGAGTAATTTCAAGGCATTACAAAATAGCTATATTCTGTACTGACATTGAGTAAAGAAATCAAAAGCCTCCTGTGATCAGTTCAGGATTTCTTTTTCTTTCACTACTAGGATTGAAGGACATCTGATATCCAGATACTGATAAAGACTTAGATTTTATCAGCTCATTTGTCCAACTGAAATATTTATTAGAGCTTATAAAGATATGTCTGTGATTTTATAAGTAACCTACTTATTAATAACTTACTAACATAAAACTAAAATAAAGCACAAGTAAAGAACTACTTATTATTGCTGAAAAAGAAAAGTGTTGAAAGATCTTAGAACAGATCTTTCTGCTATAAATCCTATATACATTCCTTAAAAAGAATTGCATGGTACAAAACCCTGCACTAAAATGAACAGGGTTTGTGTGTGTAATAGAGTTCAAAGCAATCCACTCAAATCTTTGTAACATTGTAATGCCATCATTAAAAAGCAATCTCAGCAGTAATACTGGCATAGACAAATCTTCACAAACATTTGCAACCAGAATCAAAGTCCTCATCTGATTCTCAGACCTTGAAACACGGGGTTTGCGCTTTTACTTTTAGATGTGGATACTAGAGGGCATTTCATTGAGGCCAGTCTTAAACTAAAACTAAAAGCCTGATCAGAGAGGTAAATTTCTAAATCATTTGATATTTTTAATTCTGGGGAATGTCTTCACAGCTTCTCCATCTGTGCTGACAGCTTCCCCAGATAACTTAATTCTACAAAGCACAGCCGTTTTTGAAGCACATTAAACAGATGCATCTTGTAACAGAACAGTTCAGTTCAATGTGATGTGTGGGAAAGAGAGAAGATCACCTTCACACAAGCCGACCAAAGTGGATGAAGTTAGTTTTTATTTTGTTTTTTTTGTTTGTTTGTTTGTTTAAAATCAACTTTATTAGTGTACATTTGACAGATAATAAAACACATACGTTTTCAGTTAGTGAGATTTGACAAATGTATTACGCTTGAGTCATCGACCACCCTAATCAAGATCCTTTAAATCCTGCGACTTGTGTGTCTTTTAAGTTTTTGAAGGAGGTGCCAGTCTCTGGCATTCTCTCCAGGAATGAGCTATAGGTTGTTATTTATTATCTTGGTGAGGGAAGAGAAACTCTTTCAAAGGCTTCTCCTTGGCCTCTTCCATTATAATAACTCTTACTATACAGGCCAAGAGACTAATAAAAGGGTTCTGCCAACAGCTAAGAGCATCTCTTCCAATTATATAGTAAAAAAACAGGGAGTGCACGGCAGGTGGGTCTGTGAAGCCAACAGTTACGATGTGAGATGGACCTGAGTAAAGGTTGCATTTATTCCCTGACCCTCATATACCCCTTCTCTATTAGGACTGCCATGACAGCACATTAGGGCAGCACAGGGTATCATCATACCCGGTATCCATCAGTCCTAAAAAAATCTATGGAGTCACCTTTGTCCATGTACATTTACTAGAGTAGGTGGTTAGGTCCCTTAGAAAAAGGATGGAAGTCACTACTATGTAGATTTGCTGTTGCGTTGCAGGGTCCTTCCTCACGGATTGCTGGATTCTCTTTCAGTTGGTAGGTTCTGTGTCTAAGTAAGCACAGGCCTGAAAACTGGACAGACACTTTCCATTGTGGTGGGTGACCTCGGTCCTCTGCATGCCTGTTCTTGGTCTTTCAGTTACCACCTTGCAGCCTCTCTGTCCTTTTCAGGTTGCTTCTGATAGCTTAGTGCTGCCACTTACTTCTGTTCTGTGGTTTCACCAGGATTGTTTGGCTCAGTGGATAGAGCGTCGGCCTGCAGACTGAAGGGTCCCAGGTTCGATTCTGGTCAAGGGCATGTACCTTGGTTGCGGGCACATCCCCAGTAGGGGGTGTGCAGGAGGCAGCTGATTAATGTTTCTCTCTCATCGATGTTTCTAACTCTCTATCCCTCTCCATCCTCTCTGTAAAAAAATCAATAAAATATATTTTAAATTTTTTTTTCTTCATAGAATTCTTATATCTCTTTTATTAGGGGAATTCCTAGACACTTTATTTTTTTACTTTTTATTGAATTTTTTTGGGTGACACTGGTTAACAAAATTATTTAGGTTTTAGGTGTACAATTCTACAACATATCATCTGTACACTGTATTGTGTATTCACCACCTCAAGTCAAGTCTTCATCCAACACCATCTATCCCCCTATGCCCTCCTCTGTCTCCCCCTCCCCACTGGCAATCACCACACTGTTGTATCCATGATGTTTTTCTTTTCTCTTTCTTTTTTTCTCAATCTCTCCACCACTACCCCCAAGACCCCCGTCCAGGCCCAACAGCTGTCATCCTGCTCTCTATCTGAGTCTGCCTCTATTTTGCTTGTATATTTCCCAGTTGCTTATCATTGGAATAAATAAATGCTGTTGAGTTTCTTTGTAAGAGAGTCTTGTGCCCATACACTTTATTGAATTCTCTTGTTCTAATTGTTTTCCTAATGATTCTTTTGGCTATTTTTTTTACAAATATATGTTTATATGTATAAATATGATACAATTCTCTTTCCCTCTAAGACTTGCATCTCTCCTTTTATTTCCTTTTTCCCCCCCTTTCAGTGTTGATCAAAAACTAGTACTAATTTAAACAGGCCAATAGTAGAGGACATGTTTATGTAGCCTGAATGGTAAACTAAATACATTTGCAGTTTCCCCATTAAGTGTAATATTTACTGATGCTTTGGTATATGAAACCTTTTAAAAAAAATAAGAATTTCTTTTCATTTCTAGATTTTTCTTTTTTAAAAAATATGTGTGTGTGTTTTTGTTGTTGATTTGAGATAAAAAGCGAGGAAGGGAGAGAGAGAGAGAGAGAGAGAGAGAGAGAGAGAGAGAGAGAGAGAGAGAAACATCAATGTGAGAAATCTATCAACTGCCTTCTGCATGTCCCCCACTGGGGATTGAGTCTGCAACATGGGCATGTTTCCTGACCAGTGCATGAAAAGACGCTCAACCAACTGAGCAACACTGGCCAGGGCTATTTCTCGGTTTTCTAATTATTTATTGTAAATATATATTAAACTTTTATCAAATTTGTTTTTCTATCTTTTAAGGAACTCATGTTGTTTTTTCTCCCTTTGTTCATTAAAAATATATTTACATTTGAAGAGTTCCTGCTATTCATCATCTTTTTATTTCTGGGATTAAAAATACCACTTGATTTTGGTATATTTTGTGATATTTACTTAGTTAATATTTTTATTTACTTAGTTAATATTTTTGTTTAGGATTCACTTAGTTAATATTTTGTTTAGGATAATTGCATTTATGTTTTTAAGGCAAATTATTCCTTATGTCCTTACTTTTTTGTGGTCCTTGTTTAGTTATGGATTCAAGATTAGATTAACCCTATAGCGCATAAGCTGAGCAATTCTGGCAGTTTTTTAGTTTCTAGAAACACAAACGTAATATAGAAAATAACTATTCCTTAAAAGTTTGAGAAATTAATTAACAGTCTGGATTTTTGAGAAGTGTCTGGAAGGGTAAGATGATTACTACTTCCATTTTATTAGTACTCACTTTTCTATTTAAATTTATTTATTCCTTCTTGTACCTTATGCGCATTTTATATTTCCCCCATAATTTATTTCATTTAATTAAGTATTCAAATTTACTAACAAGTTCTTGTTCATAATACTCTTTATTATTCCATTTTTCTTATTTCTTTGAATTATTTTTCTTGAAAAAATATTTATAAAGCTAAATTTTTTCTTCTAAGTACCATTTAGTTCACATATATATTTTATCTTTTAGGTATAAATATTTCACAATTTTTCATATGATTTCTCTTTATATCTAAATGGCATGTGATTTTTGTCTTTATAAGTGTGAAATTTAGTTAGATAGCTTTTTTATGAAATTTACTTTTATTATATTGTGGCCAAAAAAACATAGTCTGTATGCCATTTAAGTTTTGAAATTTATTCAAGATTAGTTGGAACAGTAGTAGAGGTCAGTTTTTATAAATTATCCATATATGATAAAAATGTATAATCTTTATTAGGTTTAGATTTTTATAAATACCTAATAGTTTGGACTTATACATTATATTGTTTATATCTGCTATTTTGCCATTTTTTTTGTTCTACTTGTTTTTTGTTTCTGAAAAGTTATATTTAAAAAATCTCTAACTACAATGGTTAATACATCTATTTCTTCATGCATTTCTGTTAATTGTACTTTTACATATTTTGAGGCTATACCATGGAATATATCATCATGATGAACCATTATATCATCCCCCTTTTGTTCCTTTTACCAGTATATAAGATCATCTGTGTCTCTTTTTATCTTTTTTTGGTCATGAATTCTATTTTGTGAGATATTAGTACCTAGAGATAATTATACACTTCTCTTTTTAAAAAGACTTGTGATCCCAATTTTCTGATTTCTGTAATGAAGTTTCGTTGAGTATATGTTCTATTTTATCAGTGAATAAAACAGTAATTGCTTCTTAAAACAAATGTGCACTCTGAAGAGAGAGCTTTGAAAATGGATACTTAGAAATGTTGTTTGTTGCTTTAGATTTTTGGTTGCCAACAATAACATGGAAGGAAACTGTTTCCCAGAATAGCCCTTTGTGACTCCAGACAGCACTGCTGTGCTTCACCTCAATTCCTCACCCACAAAATTATGAACATAGTAATATAGTTGTTTTATGTTATTCTGTTTGGGGAAGATTTTTTGTTTCATAGTAGTAGATAATGAGACAAATAATCATTGAGTCAGAATTTGTATATACATACAGGGATGTGCAAGAGTAGGTTAATAATAATAAATATAATAATTAATAACTAACACAAGAATAAACTCTCCCATACTGACAACTGTAAACCTACTTTTGCATAACCCTATATATACATGTATGCATATGTACATATGTACACATACATGTATATATGTATATGTGCATATGTGTATGTGTGTATTTGTGTATGTATGCATACATGTGTGTACATGCACATATATGTATATGTGTGTGCATGCATATGTGTGTATACATGTATATATTTGTTTATATATAATGTGTGTATGTGTCTTAAAAGAAATACATAAAATAGATTTCAATTATCCCCTCAATTTTTTAGTTATAATTATATCATGCATCTATATAGTAGTATGATAATTTTCAAAGAAATCAAATTGTAATTTAAATGAATTAGTATCCTCACTTGTCAAATACTTTGAAGCAAACTGGTATGTCAAATAAAACACACACACACACATACACACACACAAATACAAATGGATTTTTTAATTCTCATCTAATGGCCTTTCCCTAAACCACATTGCTTTATCTATCTTTTGTGTTTTATAAATGTCATGCATTTTTAGAATGGACCAGTCCAAAAGACATTGATTCAGAAACCTTGATTTTTGTCTTAAAGTTTTACCTAATTATGATCTTGCTGTCTTACAAAAATCTATATCATACACAGCAATGTATTTTATTTTTAAAAACATTTTTTGAAAAAAATACTTTTAATAACATGAGTAAAATTACAATTAATTTTAACAAAGCACAGTGTTATGAAAAAGCATTTATTAGTATATGAATGTGCAGATTATTTATAATGCTGAAAGTCCTCATTTGATTTTTAAAATGCTATAACATGATTTTATTAGAAATATCACCGGAACTTGTTTATTTTCTAACATATTTTTTACAAGACAGTACTTCTATTAGAGAGAAAACTAAGTCAGTAAGAAAGCAGTACCTATATAAAATGAGTGAAATGTCTTAATTATGGAGATGTTCTATTTTAAGATGGAATTTTAGAAGTAGGCATTGATGTTCCTTAACAAAAAGAAAAAAAATACATTTTGAGCATTTAATTCTCATCAATGGTGACTTTAATTCTAAGTGGGAGAGGGCTCTCTTTTTTAAGATCAAACGTGGGGCTAACGAAAAACTTCCTCCTGCTGCTTAGTTTGAGGTTCAAAAGATTACCAGGTGGCTTTTACCAATCTATGGAAAGCAAAGGATTTTTGCCTCAATTAAATGGTACTTTTCCAATCTATTTGTGCAGGGGATTTGGGCATTGAAGTTCCTAAATCAGTTTAATAGGTGTGACTGGATTTCCATTTACCAATTAAAAATGCACCTTTTCAGCTGTCCTAACAGCAACTCCCAGGGTTTTGAGCTTCCGCTAGAACAGTGGTTCTCAACCTTCTGTCCCTTTAAATACAGTTCCTCATGTTGTGACCCAACCATAAAATTATTGTCATTGCTACTTCATAACTGTAATGTTGCTACTGTTATGAATCATAATGTAAATATCTGATATGCAGGATGGTCTTAGGCAACCCCTGTGAAAGGGTTGTTCGACCACCAAAGGGGTCGAGACCCACAGGTTGAGAACCGCTGCGCTAGAAGAAAATGACATAAAAAGTGTCGCGGTTACCCAGTTCTAACTTACTGTGTTTCTGCGTTAAGTCGTCCTGCAAACAGAGAATTGTCCATCTATCCCCCTTGAGATGTTACATCCCTTTGTGATTACTCAGAGTGGCCACTAAAGGTCACTCTTACTCTATTTTCTCACCCCACTTTTGAAACCTGAGTCCAGGTATTGCCATCTGCAAAACCCCCATCTTTGCAGCAGCAAAGGATCTACTTGAAATGGAATATTTGGGGGCCAAGAAGTACTAGTTAGCATACCCATCCAGTCGAGGAAGAAACAAAACCTACCTATGTAAGTCAGAAGTTGGAAAGATTTGTGTTATATCCCCACAATAATGCATTTTTAGGAAAGTTATCACGATTCATAAAAAGTTTATTTTAAAGTGAATACAGGACAGATGTGAAATTCAATGATTATATTCTGACCCAGAATGAAAATGTTTTATTTAAAAGAGAAATAAGTCATTTTAAGGAAATACAAAGAACACCTCAAATGCTTATTGAATTAATAAGTAAAACGGATCCTATTTAAAGAGGAAGGAGAGAAGTTTGAAAACAGCAGTTGCCAAGAATACAACAGCTTAAAACGTCTGTAAAAGTGAAGGCATTACACGTAAGACCCATTTCCTTTTTACACATAAGTGTTTGGGGTATTTAGGAAGTGCTCATATTTAAAAGTCTTTGATTTCTTAGGTAAGGGAAAGACCATATTATTTTGCACAATTTACAGGAGATACTTCAAATAACCAGTAAATGTGCTTTATCTCATTAATGAAAAGGGGGACATAAATAAAAACAATTAAAAGACTGTTTAACTTTTAAAATGAAAAAAATGTAAATGAGGAAATATTAAGTATTGATATTGTGAAAAATCAAGTACACATTACAATTAGAAACTCCTGTTTATTAGATTTTACTTTCATAAAGCTGTAAAAATGAAAAGAATTTTAGTGCTATGAAACTGTAAAACCATCCTTATATATGTGGGCATCATTAATTTCATGTGACCAATGAGGTGTTTTACATAAATTAATTTGCTATTATTTGGTTTAAGAATAGAGAGCGGTAGATTCAGGTCCAGCTCTATTTTCAATATTTCTTTATTTGAATTTCATTACTACTGATACCAGTCGGCTCCTCCCCAAGGTTATGTACCATCTTATTAAGTAGCTCAAGCGTTCATTTTATCTAGTTGCTGAGTTAAAAAATCTAGTGGCCATTCATGGTTCTTTTCCTCACACACCTTTAATCCATTTCTGATGTCCTTAAGGGCACCATCCACATTCACTATCAGGTTTATCTATTCCTAGGAAATTTTTTGATGTAATAATCCAGACTTAAGGGTTTAGTAGAATTTGTTTTTCCTCTGTCACTCTCTTGATAGTTCTATAATAAAAAAACAAGCAAGATGGTTAGAAGACAAAATTTCAAACCTTTCAGATGTTTCAAAATTCAGTTGGTGCCATATTGTTCTTACCATGCTAAATCTTTTACCACTCACTTGGAAGTGAGTTTATTATGTTCAAGGAGGTGACTCGGATGCCTGCTCTGTTGGTTTTCAGCATTACAGAGAGGCTGAGGTGAATAAACTCAAGGGAGAGCACATCAGAGAAAGGACTCAACAAGGAGTCTGTAGAAGCTCTTTACTCTGGGACACGATGAGAGGAGAGAGCGAGTTGAGGTGAACAAGACTGATGCACCACTCTCTGATAGAACCCCAGAAAGATGGTGGACTCACGAAATCCTGAAAGATTCATTGGATAATGCATCATTGGATAAAGCTCCTAGTTGAAATCCCCAAGCAAAGGATTCTCTTGTTCCTCTTATGTTCCTGTTTCTTACTGACTCTGTGATCTGCTCTAGCCTGCCATGTGGCCTAGAAGCCGCATGACCCATGGCTATGCGTACCCTACATGCATTAGACTGCAGCTGGGGACACAAGCTAAGCTAGCCAGCTGCTGGGCTGGACTGGACTTTGACATAGGACAGAAACTCGGCAGTGGCTTTAATCCCAGCTCTGCTGAAGACAAAATGGGACTTTTTCCGTGGCAGGCTGGAGGGAGATGGAACCTTGAGGGGGAACTCCCTTAATGTTACATCATCAATAAAGCTTTCCAGGATACCTCATCCTCCCGTGGGGGCCTCAGGAAAATCTTATTCCCGTGGTACCCCGGGGGCTCTATTTCCACCAGCAACAGGTGGGGACATGTAGGACACCCCGCCAATAACAAATTGAGTAAATTTAAAGATCTAATGGGCTTTATTGAGTGATCCATGAATTGGGCAGCATCCCATCTAATCAATAGGTAGATGCTCTGAGAAGTTGTACAAACTAGAAGGTTTTTATAGGCAGAAACTGGGCAGGACAAGAAATTTATTAGCAAAAGAAAAGAAAGCATTGTTTCAGGCAAGGGCACATTTCGTGGGGGAAGGGTGGCAGGGTTTTATTAGGAAGATTACCTCCCTGGTGTTGATCAGGAAATTCCAGTTTGATTGGTTTAAGGTCAGTTCCTGAGAGGGACTGAGACTACAGGGAAGTCTTGGTCCCTTGTCCTGGGGAAGTCTGGTGCTTGTTTGTTTTATAACAGGAATTTTCCCTTTTTAATTTGCTATTTTTAAATTTCACTATATTGTGTCCTGACATAGGTTTTTTTCCCCCGCCTTGTCTTTCTCCTTTGGCATTCTATAGACTCTTCCAATCTGAGATATTGATTCCTTTATTAATTCTGAGAAGTTCTTCTTTATTGTTCCTTCAAGCACTCCCTCCTCTCAATTTTAGACTGTTTGTTAGGATGTTTTATTTATGTTTTTCTCCCACATGTTATTTCTCCCACATGTTATTTAATTCTTCTTTAAGTTTTCTATTTATGTATCCTTATCTTATTCCTTGTGGAATGTTCCTATGGGGAAGAAAGAATAAGTTTTCTTCTACCCTTCTAAGTCCGCTGAGTGGTCTATAATCAAATTGACATGAGACAGATTAACAGGAAAAAATCATCAAATTTATTATGTATGTCCATATTGGGATTCCATAAGAATAGGAGACTCTAGAACAGATTGTGCAGGTAAGGCTTACATGCCATCTTAGCTAAAGACCAGGAGGGGAGGAGGTTTGGGACTTCAGAAAGGAGGAAGGCAATTCACATGGAGATGGAAAAGCAAATGTTTGGTAAATCAGTGTTTGCTGGGCCATCTTTAACAATGGGAAACAGAGAGGACTTTGATCAAAAGGGCCTTGCTAGGTTCCTCCCTGTCTATCACAGATTAGTTCATATTAAACTATAATTATCTATAACAATATCTTACTTTCTGGAGTAGGTCCTCTATCCAAATTATTTTAGGTAGTTAGGGGAAAAGTCAAAGGTTTTTCTGAGTCTTTCTTTTCTAAAAAATAACCAGCTTTAAAATAATCAGTATCCCAAGAGGAATATTTTAGGGTGACAAACTCATCTCCTCATTCTGTAAACTGCACTTCCAATTCTGTACTTCACAGATTATTTTTTCATACCACCTATTATATTCTTTATTTAATCTATTATACCCTTCACACATAATGTTTCTACTTGGTTTTTCTTATGGTTTCTTATCCTGTTGCATATTTCAATTAAACTTTTATCTCCTCTAGTTATTATACTAAATTATATTATTTGGTCACTTATTCTACTTTGCTTCCACTAGAATAGGAATTTGAATTTATTTGTAGTTTTGAGATAGTTATTTTCTTTAAGTCTCTCTTTTATCTCTCCCTCTCTCTGTGCCTGTGAGATCATATTCCCCCAGGGTTATTGGATAATCTATGTGGAAATGCATAAGGGAAAAGGGAGGTGGATTTTGTAGTCCCTGCTGGTTCAGCATTTTGGTAGAAATTGTAACTGAAACCTCTCTTCTCTTCTTTCTTTTCTATTTTACAGATATGATAAAGAACATATGCTCTGACCACAAAGCAATAAATGTAATATCATAATAAAAATATAAATAAAATTAACTTGGACTGGACTTTTTTTTAATTGTCAAATAACTCAAGAGTTAGAAAGAAATCAAAATGAAAAATTTAAAAGAGATACAAGTATATTGTAATAAAACACTACATATCAAAATGGATAGAGCTGTACAAGTCATGTTTTAAAGGACTATTTTTTAAGTGTATATATTAGAAAGTAAGATGACTATAAATTAATAACTAAATGTCTAATTTATGAATTTAGAAAATGAGTGACACAATATGCCTAAGTATATTATAAAGAAAATAAAAGCAATGGCATAAGCCATTTAATAGCAAAGACACAATAGAGTATCAAACATACAATAGAGTAGGGGTAACATGAGAAAAGAGGCAGAATAAGGAGCCCCAGACCCTCCTTCCTCCCACAGAGAAATCAGTTCAACAATACATGGATCTCCACAAACAAATTGCTCAACAAATAGAGGATATCATTTTTGAAAAATTATTTAAAAGGGACAAATACTTTGAGATCTGTGACTTGCCAATTCAGAATCAAGAAGAAATTAACAGCCTGAATAGTCCTGGATCTACTAAAGAATCAAAGTAGCATCCCCATCCCCAAAATAAAACTTCAGGCACAAATAGTCTCATTGGCTAATTTATTAAACTTTCAGAAAATAGATGCCCCCCCTAACTTATGAAAATTTAAATTCCACACTCCTAGGATACAAGTGATTGTTCTATCGCCCTGATAACAGTAAGCACTAGAAGTGTCTTTAATGATATTTAGTTGATCGATGACAACTCCAGTGACCTGTGTCTGAAAACCGACCAATAAGTGACAGCCTCACACTTAGAACATAGACCAATTGGCAACAGACTCACTACAAATCATGCTCCTAAAACTGATATTAAACTACTCCTACCTGTGTGACCAACAACAAAAAACACACATAGGTAATTAATAGAAAACATAATTCAAATATTGATAACCCACTCCTGCCTCTGTAACCAATATAAAGCATGCTCTAAAAATGACAACAATCCACTTCTGCCCCTATGCCCAACACAACGCAAAACAAACTCTTTGCCAAAGTCCTATATAAGAACAGTAGTTCTCTTTACTCAGCCAAACCAAGCATGACTCCCATTGCCCTTCATACCCTGGCCTTCAGACCAATAAGCATCTTAACCAGGTACCTTGTACCCAAATTTTGATTTGTAGTGTTGTTGTTACTACTTGTTTTTTTTTTGTTTTTTTAAATATATATTTTATTGATTTCAGAGAGGAAATAAGAGAGAGAGAGAGAGAGAGAGAGAAACATCAATGATGAGAGAGAATCATTTATTGGTTGCCTCTTGCACCCTCCCCCCCACTAGGAATCGAGCCTACAACCCAAGTATGTGCCCTTGACTGGAATCGAACCAGGAACCCTTTAGTCTGCAGGCCGATGCTCTATCCACTGAGCTAAACCAGCTAGGGCTGTTATTATTTTTTTAAACACTAGAAATTTTAACCAGTAGGTTGTTATGTAAGGCTATTAGGCCTAAATCATAGTATATGACAATCAGGCCTTTTGGTTTGGAAGGGAATTATATGGTAAAGAAAATTAGATATATGCTTTTGTATATAGATTTTTTGTTGCAATATTGGATATTTTTTGTAGTTAATCTGCTTATTCTTTCCTTTCCCTTTTGCTTGACTATTCGTATAGTCTAGTCTCATGTGTTTTTGTTTTGCCCTGAATTGTCTTGTGTTGAACACATAAGAGAGAGCTTCATAAGGAAGCTAGAAAAAAACATGCTAGCAGATCATTAATCTTAACAGGCTATAATGACTAAAGTCTTTAAGCAATGACTCGTCATGGAGCAGAAAGACAAATCCATGGAGATATTTCGTATTCGGCCCTAAATTCTGAAAAGAGACAGTGGGAACGACCAAGTTATAAAATACATGAGATTAAGATAACACTAGACAGCTTCAAATTGGCGTTTGACAAATTCTTCCCTGAGGCTACACATCATATTCAGGACACATTTGCCTTCTTAGTAAACAAACATTAAGAATAAATCTTTTCTAGGATGGCAAAGGATATGACCAATTAATGGCTCATCTGTAACTTTTATTTCCTTGACCAGGCCTAGAAAATCTTCTAGAGAGCCTTCCAATTCCTTTTTATAATACTTTATTTATATTTCTTTAATGTTATCTAATAACTGTTGACCAGAATATTAAATTATTCTACATGAGCTTTGTCCCAATAGATGATACAATGAATGACTCAAAGCCAAAAACAGGATAAAATCATGCTGACCGAAACTCAGTGGAAAATCAGACTTCTGTAAATAAACTGCATTTTCGAGGGAAATCAACAAAAGAGATGGAAATCTGGACAGTCCCTGATGGTCTCATGTGCAGCTTTAATTAAGGAAAAACAGAAAGGAAGGGGAACCTGAGAATTTTAAAAGCTCCCACACTACTGAGAAATTGTTGATGCCTCTATAGCAAGGGTGTGGAATGTACAGCCTGCGGGACATATAAGATCTTTGAAATCATTTTATCTGGCCCTGCCAAAGCATTAGGGGTGAGTTAATTAAATGTTTGACCAAACATAGCAGACTAACTTTTAAGATGATAATTTTGTATGGCCCACGAATGATGTCATAAATATCCAAATGGCCCTTGGCAAAAAAATAGGTTCCCCACCCCTGCTCTATAATCATGTGTGGTATAATGAAAAAGATATATCTGGTCTTTGCCCTATGTTTTTGGCTTCAAAAACCTTTGGAATTTTCTGAGTGATGGGAGCATCTTTTGTTACTCCTAACAAGCCATTTTCACAATGAGTTTATGCTAGTGAAGTGGGTTTTGGTGGGCCCACAGGAAGTTTCAACAGATGGGGGCTGGCCAAGCATAAAATAAGGTTGGAACTTTCAGTCCAGCCTCTGGAAGAGCAGGGGAACAAAGAGGCTGAAATTTCTTCCCCCAACCATCTAACCTTGCCCTATGCCTTTCTTCCATTTGGCTATTCCTGAGTTGTCTCCTTTATAGTAAAACTGTAATCTTAGCTATAGAACTTTCCTGAGTTCTGTTGGTTTTTGTAGAAAATTTATCCAATCTGAAGGGAGACAGATTGTGGGAACTCCCAAATTTTAGCAAATCAGACAGGAGTGCAGGTAGCCTCAGTACCCAGGACAGTAGACTGATGTCTGAAGTGGGGGCAGACCTGTGGAAACTCCAGATAGTTAGTGTCAGAATTTAATTGTAGGCGACTCGGTTGGTATCAGAATATTGGTATAAGAAGTGGTTTTAACCCTGCTTAATTAATCAATGACAAGTTCTGTGACCATGCCTTTGAAAGCCAACCAATTTTCAGTACAAGCTATACTCCTAAGAATAATATTGTCCCACCCCACCTCTGGAACCAACACAAGCCATGTTTCTATAGCATCGATATCAACTCACTCCTATCCCTCTATCTATCATAAACCAAAATAAATCTTCCCCTCAAAACCATGTTATCAGCCATTTATTTTGTCCAAAGTGACTATAACCGACCATGGTAGCTCTCTTTTAGTTGCATACGGCATAAATTAAGCTTTTTGGTTAGAGATATTGAGTGCTTGTCTGATGTTTTGACAGTTGTGTAAGATCTTTCATAGTGGAAGAAGGAACACTCTTCAGCATATTCTAAGAGGTCAGTTTACTCTTTAAAACAGTCAGGAAATGAAAATTCAAGAAAGAAATTTTACCCACCTATTTACCTAATGACTATAGATGCAAAATTTCTAAACAAAATATTAGCAAATCCAATATAGCAACATAATAAAAACACATAATAGCTAAATTCAATATGCTCCATGTATGTAAAGACATCTCCATATTACTGATATTAATAGATTATATCATTTTAATAAACAGAATAAAACATTTGAAAATAATGTAAAAGCATGCTTAAAATTTAAAATAATTTTTGTAAGTTAGGAATAATCTTCAATTTGATAAAAAAAAAAACACTTAATGAAAACCTATATTTCAGAAGCATTCCACTTAAAATTAAGGTGAGCAACTTAATCCTATCATCACTTCTATTTAATATTGTATTTGAGCTCAAAATGAAAAAGACAAGAGAAGAGCATTACTATCTAAGGAATGAAAAAGAGAAAATAAAGTTGTCCTAACTGGCAGATGAAGTAATTCTTTACATAGAAAACCAAAAGAAACTACAGATAACTTATTAGAAATAAGAATTTAGAAAGATGAATGGATACAAGATTAATACATAAAAATCAATTGTATTTGCACACATTAGTTATCAGCGGAGAGGTCATTAATAAATATTTTTTATGATCTATCACTATGTGACTTTTAGGATGTAGGTTAAAATGAGTGACATTGGAAATATTTTTAAAACATTCCTGGTTTTATATACTTAGTTGTTTAAATTAGGGTTTTTTAAATTGCTTATTGCTTATAAAACTTAAAACTAGGAAGAGGAATCATTGCATCAACAGGTGAAATCCATTAGTAAATAAATAATAAAAGGTATTTTATCTCATTTATAAATGCATTTTAAATATTTTACTTATTTAATATACTAGATGCCTGATGCATGAAATTTGTGCAAGAGTAGGCTTCCCCCAGCTGCCAGCACCGGCTTCCCTCTGGCACCTGGAACCTGGGCTTCATCTGGAAGGTGGTCTGGTCTAAATAGCAAATTATGCTTTTATTATTATAGATAGAGGATCTTGTAAGCTATTAATGTTATGTTTGAGTTTATGGTATTTATAATAATACATCTAATAATAACTTCAACCACTTCAGTAAACATAAACACCATTCACCCTTTTCTTTGCCAGAGGGACCACCACTCTCTGAGCTCCAGTTACCTCTGAGATAGCTTGGAAAGTGCCCTGAAGAAAGCCACGGTGAACCTAGGGGCCATTTCCTATATTTCCTTTCTTTCAAGGATCACAGCGCTGAATTATTTGGGGTCCAATGCTTAAAAATAGTTGCTTCGTATAATATATTGTCCAGATTTATAGCTATTTGCTCAGGAGTAAGCCAATACCTGCTACTCCCTTTTCCCTGCAGATAGAAATTAACAGTAATGTTTTTGCATGTCACTCTATATAGCATTCTAAAAACTACATCTTTTGCAAATATTCAATTTATGTTGAAATGTTTTAGATACAAACTTTAAACTGTGCAAGTGTTTCAGTGAGTTGCAGAGAATAAGATGGGGAATGATGAGATCAATTTGTACACTTTTGTTTGTGATGCCTAGAGATAAAGTCAGTAGGCTCCAGGATAGAAGTCCTGAACATTGGAAGAGAAGTCCCACACTAGAAATTGAGATTTTGGAGTTGTTGGTCCAGAATCTCACTTTGGAGTTCTCAAAGTGGATGGAATCACCTAATAAGAGACAGTCTGTTTAGGAGAAAGAAAAGTACCTAGAAGTGAGACCCAAGGAACTCCAATATTTCATTGTATTTGAGGAGGAGAAACCAGAGAAAAAGGCAAAGACTAAGAAGAAAGAAAGGAAGGGAAAAATGTGGAAAAGTAACTTATAAAAGCCAAGGAAAAGGCATTTAAGAAAGATGAGTGACCCTCTATGTCAAAAGTGCAATGAGATTTAAAAAAGAAAGAAAGAAAGAAACAGACTAGAAAGGAGGACACTGCATCTAATAGTAGCAATAGTCTTGAGTACAGTCATACCTTGGAATTATTGCAGGTTCAGTTCCAGACCACCATGATACAGCAAGTATCGCAATAAGGCAGGTTGTAATCTTGTTGCTGGTGGAGGATCTTGTCTTCAATTCCTAAAAAAAAAATTCAACACCTGTGAAGCACAATAGAGTGAAGAACAATAAAATGAGGTCTGCCTGTCTATTTAAATTATGCTACTACATTCTCAGAGAGAGTGTGGGGATTCAGAAAGGATGGTGCCACATGCGAGACTGCCCGAACTGCACAACAAGATGCAGTCCACTGCACACATGACAAGATGGGCCCTGGAAGCTTTTTTGGCAAAAATGTTTCCAGAGGGATTCAAAACACCTTTCTTTAACCTTCTCTAATACACGAATGTGTCTAGATATAATCAAGATCACTCTTCACTTCAAGTACATTTCTTTTTTAACAAAGGGGAAGCTAACTTATTTTTTGAATTCAAAACTATGTGGCACCACTACGCATGGCTCCTGTTTTCTCACCTGCTTCCGGTGCAGGTGGTTTTAATGGTTCAGGTTTTCTTTCCCTGGTTGTTTTGCCTGAAGTAAGATGCTATGTTAGTAATTTATCTTGAACCTTGTCTTTACTGCACTGTTTTGGGTGTTTCGCCAACATTCTATTCAGAGAAATTCACAGGGTAAGGTTGGATCCAAGGCATTGTTCAAATAAGGAAAAAGTGCCAACTGCAGCAGTCTCAACCCTTATAGTTCTCTTGTAAAACTCCCGACTTCCCTTTCTCCTGACAGCTCAGAGCAGGGTAAGCTTTCCGATAGCTCCATCTCTCCCAATAGTGTTGTATCAGAAACAGGGACCCATTTCCATGGACTCATTTCCCACTCAGGAGGCAGAGAAAACAGTCATTATTGGATCAGCTGGTTTATCTTGCTTAAGGAGACAAAATTTAATAAACATCAGAAATAAAAACCTTTGTGCTAGATATGTTTAGGATTCTTTTATTAATTTCAATGTATTTTAAGTGAAATACGTGACTTTTATGTTTTATCAAGGAGAAATATTCATATATTGTGTTTTATGTGTAAAAAAAAAAAAAGAGCATAGATTTATACTCTAGGGCCAGTGGTTCTCAACCTTCCTAATGCCGCGACCCTTTAATACAGTTCCTTATGTCTGGTGACCCCCAACCATAAAATTATTTTCGTTGCTACTTCATAACTGCAATTTTGCTACTATTATGAATCATAATGTAAATATCTGATATGCAGGATGTATATTCATTGTTCGCGACCCACAGGTTGAGAACCGCTGCTCTAGGCGATGGAAAGTTCAAGTGGATCCCATTTTATGGCTACCCACTCCCTATGAAATAGGATGCTTTGCTAAGAACTAAGAAAGTTGGAGCATAATGCTAAAGTTGAAGAGATTTGAATGAGTTTCAAAGGTCTGTCCCTAAATTAATTGAGCCATGACTAGAATAACAGTGAGGAGTTAGTTGACATTGGTAATCATTAAGTTGTATTGATACCAATCTGCTGTCTATTTTATTCCACCCTCCCCCCTCCCCCTGCCGAGTTCTCAGCAGGCTGCATTTAAGGAAGAGTGAAAGGAGATTGTTAGAATCATAAAAACTAGGATTTTTCCACGTGAAGTTAATGAAATAATACACTGGCAATGTGGTTCAAGGTATTAATTAGAAATTGATAAAGACAAGAGAGGACATCTGCACTTCAAGTAAGTTGAGTGACCAAGAAAAAAATAAGATGGCAGACAGACAATGTTAGCGGGCATTATGAAAGAGTATCCAAGAGATTACATGTAGAGATGGATTTCAAGAACTGTGAAGGGTTTGAGATTTTTACCCTATGTGCAAGGTAATCAGTTAGCTTGCCATAGTTTTATGGATGTGGGTGGAAAACACAGACTCTCAGTGCAGAGATGAGCGAAGGTTGATTACTTACAGGAATAAAATTAGCCAGAATATAATCATTTTTTTACTGGTTCTTCAGGCCTCAAGTTCCACAAGGTAACACAAAGGGCCAGATGACACCTACACCAGGAGCAGTTTGATGACAGGTGAGGAAACTTGAATTTAGGGAACCCAAATGTTTTATGATGGTCAGTAGCATGCCTGCCCTTTGCTCTGGTAGAAGAAACTGCATTTATTATGCAACTGCCTTTACTCTGGAGGGAGACACTATCTACCTTTCAAGGTTGCAAGCAAACATGCCCCTTCTTCTGGAGGGAGACTCTCAGTATTTGAATCAATTTTCTATCCACCCATTCTTTTAAAGATGGTTCAGAACAAAGGACAATAAGTACCTCACTTTCACTATGGGCAGAAATTTGAGCAACCATGGAGACTTGTCTTCTGAGAATGGTCATCTGATTTATGGATTTTGTGAGACATTATTTCAGGTGATGACAATTTCCTGGCTTTTTGTTTTTAGAGTTCATGGTTGAAGAGATAAATGACCAAGAGTTGGATATGTTGCATCTTTGAATTGAAATTTCTTAGGATGATCGCTGAGTTAAAGGAAAGGGAAAAAAGGATTTAAAGGGGGAAAAAGGAGTTAAAGTCTTCAATAGGAAGTATAGGAGATTTCATATATATATTATGCAAAGTGTCCCCTTAGGAGTTCAACTGGGAGACCAGGAGTTCGATCACTCGTTATGATGTGTACTGACCTCCAGGGGGCAGCGTGGAACAAAGGAAGGCCCTGGCCACTAGCCAGAAGGAAGGCCCCAGCCAGCAGCCGGAAGGCCCCAATTGGCCCTGATCGCCCGCCAGGCCTAGAGACCCTACCTGTGCACCAATTTCATGCACTGGGTCTCTAGAATGTGTAAGATTGTAGTATACATAAGTATAGGACATAGACGATGTAAACAGCAGGGGTTAGAAAGAGTAGAATGTCTTAGAGCTGGATGCTATGGTCTCAAACAAGTAGGGTTTTAAGACAATGAATATCATTGACAAATGAAGAAAACGGTTTTTACATTAAGCAAGTTGAAAGATGCAGGCAAAGAATATATGTTTTTAAAATGTCATCATTGTCCTAATCCTCAAGCTTTAGTGGGTGTTTCTAATAAAACCCATTGAAGATAGTCATTTAGGAACCTGATACCACCTAGCACATCATCTTGTGTCTAATAATGAAACAGACTCAGCTGAAATGCCCATGCAACAAGAAAACATTTCAAAACTACCCAACTCTAAAGTACTTCTAGAAGGTTTCCATGTTGTAATCTTTCTCTGTATACTGTTGATTCATTTATTCCCTCATAGAAACAGTAGAACTAGATCTAAGTAAAGGACCAATCTATATTATTTATTAAGAACCCAGACTTTAGAGTATGACAGACCTAACTGCACCCCAGGTCTGCCACTTAATCCTTGTTTAACCTAGAGGGAGTCAGTTAAAGTTTATATAATTGGTTTTTTAATCTATAAAGTGAGATGATGAGAGGAGAAGTAGGAAGAGGATGATGATAATAATACTTGTTTTAGAATTAAATGAGATCAAACATAAAGGTCCTGATAACTAGAAAATACTTCATAAAGGTCATTATTATCACTATTATCATTTTATTACTGTGTGGACATAAAGTTCATCTTGTCAACAGGACAGACATACCCTCACCACTCAAATAAAAATATTAGGTATTTGTCTCTAAGTAATCTTAAATCAGACCTGAAATTAGAGTGATTCCTCCTTGACAGCTAACTTTGGAATGGCATGTTAGCTTTTCCATCTCATTTTAAATCAGCTCAGTTCAACTCACCAGATTAAATGGTTGTTAAGAGCCTATTCCTATTTGGGGCTCTTGGAATAAACATATGAAGAAGTTGCTGTACTGCTCCATGGAGAATGCAACGTTTATCACATGCTATTACACAGATGTTATCTCTCAGAACATCTTTAGTTGATTCACAGTCACCGCTTGAAAGAACTCTAAGACCACATGTAGATTCAACAGGAAAAATTACCATGTTTATTTTGAGAGTTTGCTAAAGATAGAGGAAGATTGAATGCATCCTCAGCCAAATAAGAGCAGAATGAGGTAACATTTAATTTTGCCTGAAGAGAACAGCTTTATTGCTTCTTTGAGAATTTGACATTTGAGTTGAGCCTGAAAAAAAAGATGAGTAGGATTAGAGAAGAGAAATTAGGAGAGCATTTCAAGCGGAGAGACAATAATAAACAAAGACATCATGAGATATAAAGGAGATCAAGTGCTTGGGAAACAGTGTCTTAAAAACACAGAGAGTACTCCTAGCAATAAGAGATGGGAATGGACAGTAAGTGGGCTTGAGTGGCATGCTAAGAGTTTAGACTTTATCCTGAGGTAATGGGAGATCCCCATGGAATTTAAACAATAAATGCATAAACAGATGGTTATGTAAGATAACTGACAACAGAGTATATGATATATTTAGAGGAATAAATGCTGGAAATAAGATTTTATACTAAAATATTCACGTAAGAGATGAATAAGATCAATGCAAGAGTTCAGCCTTTAGAGAGATTAGCAAACTAAAGTGACCAATTAAATGGGGAAACTATAAGGGAAAAGGTAGGTAAAGACACTTTTCAAGTATTTAATGAAACAAATAAGTAGATAATGGCGTTAAATATATTTGATTTGACCATGTTGGATTTTTAATCCCCTGCTGCAACTGTGTGGAGTCAACCACATTCTTGGTCAGGTGTTGGGAAACTTTTTGTTAAAGGACCACATAGTAAATGTTTTAGACTTGGTTGGCCACATTCTCTGTCATAAGTACTCAATTCTACCATTGCAGTGAGAAAAAAGCCATAACAATAAGTGACAGTGGCTATATCCTAATAAAACTTAATATGCAAAAACAGGTCTGGGGACCTGTACTGGAGGTGATGCTTGAAGATGTGGATGTGGCAATGTTCACTAGAAGAAAAAAAAATTAAGGAAGGAAACATGAGGTTTTGTTTGTTTGTTTGCTTGCTTGCTTGTAGAAAGCTGAGAAAGAGGAGATAATCAAAGAGATGGGAAGATAGTAGTCAGGCATGTGGGAAATTTACCAGCAAAACGTTGGGTCATTAGAAAGAAAAGATAGCATTTCTGGGATAAAGAAGTAGTCCACTGGTGCCCTGTGTTTTAAGACTGCCAAAGTAACTTCATCAGGCAGTGAATGGTTCAGTCAATCAAGTTGAACTTAAGTCACATTTTCTAAGAATCTAAAACAGAAAAACTTTAAAAATATGTATATTTTTTATTGATTTCAGAGAGGAAGGGCCAGGGAGAGAGAGGGAGAGAAACATCAATGAGGAGAGAGATCATTGATCGGTGGGCCCTACTGAAGATCAAGCCCACAACTAGGGCATGTGCCCTGACCAGAAATCAAACCGTGACCTCCTGGTTCATAGGTTGATGCTCAACCACTGAGCCACGTTGGCTGGGCTAAAACAGAAAAACTTGTAAAGTAATATTCTTGTTAGTGCACAGAATGCATTACAGTAATGATTTCCTTCCAGTGTCACCGCATAATACCACCATTAGGAGGATGAAGAAAGGGAGTAGTGTGCAAATGTTAGTATAAGCTGCTGCTATGCTGGTCATTACAGAGGGACCAGTTACTGATAGGGGGAAGTTCAGTTAGCTGGTGCCAATCATGCAGTCGTGTAGTTCAGTTCCCCTCAGATCACAGAGCTGCAATAAGAAAACACCCAATACAAATAGCGCTATTAATTATCTGGTATAAACTCTTGTAGAATTATTTAGGAACTATATCGTATTTTTTTGAAGCATTCCCTAAATGATAATGCTTTTGTTCTAAAATGATGCTCTCTTCACTTCTTATTTTTCATGGTGGAGTAGGTCTCAGAGTATTTGTTAGGAGTTGGAAATGAATGAAAAAAAAAGATTCGTTTACTAGAAACAATTAATGTACTATAAAAATACTTCGGCCCTAACTGGTTTGGCTCAGTGGATAGAGCATCGGCCTGCAGACTGAAAGGTCCTAGGTTCGATTCTGGTCAAGGGCATGTACCTTGGTTGCGGGCACATCCCCAGTAGGAGGTGTGCAGGAGGCAGCTGATCAATGTTTCTCTCCCATCGATGTTTCTAACTCTCTATCCCTCTCCCTTCCTCTCTGTAAAAAATCAATAAAGTATATTTTAAAAAATACTTCATAAGTATTAAACCAAACTGGACAAAGAAAAGAGAATTCATAAATCAATAATCAAGAGCTGGTTAAAATTACATGTACTTCCTTCCTGAAGAATGTATGGTTTCCATTCAACATTTGTATTGTGTACCTAAAGGAAGACATAATCCTACATCCTATTTGTGGTAATGCTTTCATGGGAACCAAAGGAAACAAAAAATAAGGAAATAATTCTGATTGCTTCATATTCCAAACCTTGTAAAAAATGAATATTATTCACTAAGGTTTATTTTAGCCACAACTCTCATCGGCTTTAATGGGACTTTTGCCATGGCTAAAGACCACAAATAAGGTCCATGTTTCTGGTAACAGAAAGACTGCCCTGTTCCTGTGGAGAAACTGTTAAACCACAGAGTGAAAGAAAACAGTTTCATGTCACTGGAGAAGTCTCCAAGTTGACTTCCATTAAAATGTAACCTTATAGTAGGATGTGGATGATTAGAATGTACTTAGGATAAAGGACAAATGTTACTTTCCCAAAAGAGAAATTGTGTTTGAGTGAATGAAGATTGTCGATGGGACGCCTAAGGATACGGGCTCCTTTCCCATTCTGACACTTACTTGACTTGTCTTCTTTGGCAGCGTATAAGCAGGTCCTCATCTCCCCTCGTTCCTGTGCCAAATCTGAGCCTTGGTTCTCAAAGCTGGACTACCATTGCCTTGCTTTCCTACGGTCCCTGCCTCCTGCGTTTCTCCTCTCCAATCAACCTCATACTACTTTCCTGCTCATGTTATCTCCACTGCGTCTCACTCAGTTCACGTCACTAAAATCTCTCAGCAATTTCCCATCCTTATTTTCATAGTCACTTTCTCATTTTTGGCGTTAAGTTCCTCAATGACCAAAATCTGCTTTCTGTTCATCCTCACAAACTGTCTATTTACATGGGAATACTGACAAATCCACAGAGAATATGTGTTGAGAAAAATCAGCCCTTCTGCATTCCAAAAGCAGAAAAGTAAGTGTCTCCACCAGTTTGGGATTCCATCCAGTGGGAAAATGAGTATCCTAAAGCAATTTGTTAGATTTTTTCTCATTCTTTTTATTTTAATGTCAAAGAAAAAGAGTTTCATCTAGGCTTGAATACCAAAAGCCTTTCTTTGTTTTTCCACATAATTAAAACCATAGAATTTTTTTTAACTGGAATGGACTTTTGGTAATTATCTAGACTGTAGTTTGAAAACTGTTACTGCTTTCACAATAGATTACTTATTAAAGATATATCTTACATAAAAAAAATTTATGGAAGCTATGCCATGATTGTAGGTGGAAATCCCTGAGTCACACTGACCTGTCCTTATGCAGGTCCTCAGAGTTACTCGGGTCCATAAGGACTACACCAGAATATTCCATCTTTCTCAATTTACTGAAAATCAAACTTAGAGAGTGTAAATTGTTCAGAGCTATAAAGTAACTAGAATTCAGTGTCCTGATTCTGACTTTAGGGCTTCTTATAGTGGTCCTCATAACCACTCTTCTTTACTGCTTCTTGGAAAACATCTTTTCAGGTTGAATGAGCCTGTGATGTGTTTTAGCACAAATCATGGGAATAACTGCTTTGCCTTCAATGGAGTTGCATGATATTTATACAAAATGACCCAGACTCTCCCTGATCACCAAGTCAGTAATACACACTCAGGAGCTTTCTCAGTTTTATTGTTTTTGTTAATCCAATGATTGAATTGGAAGTTACTAGCTTTTATTAAAAAATATTATGAATAAGTATCCTACCTATAAAATATATGACTAATGTATTGAATTCACAACATAGGGCTATTTGAAAATGACTTACATGGAAGAGAAAAAAATATTTGGGTAGGAATAGTCTCCTGCCAGATCTACCCCTAACTTTGTGGGGCATGAGCATATGGCAGACTACATATGGAAACTGATATGTTGTGTGTATAAATAATCCTATATAATAAAGAGGAGATATGCAAATTGACCATCACTCCAACACACAAGATGGCCACCCCCATGTGGTCAAAGATGGCCGGCAGGGGAGGGCAGTTGGGGACAACCAGGCCGGCAGGGGAAGGCAGTTAGGGGTGACCAGGCGGGCAGGGGAGGGCAGTTATGGGCAATCATGCTAGCAGGGGAGCAGTTAGGCGTCGATCAGGCTGGCAGGGGAGTGGTTAGGGGGTGATCAGGCTGGCAGGCAGAAGCGGTTAGGGGCAATCAGGCAGGCAGGCAGGCAGGCGAGCGATTGAGAGCCAGCAGTCCTGGATTGTGAGAGGGATGTCCCAGATTGGAGAGGGTGCAGGCTGGGCTGAGGGACACCCCACCCCCCGTGCACAAATTTCATGCACCAGGCCTCTAATATATATATATATTAAGCAACTGTTACGACCAAATGATCGGAACAACCGCTGGACCAGCCGCTATGACATGAACTGACCACCAGGGGAAGATGCTCAGTGCACTCCCACAGCCAACCTCCCCCAGTTCCTCCCCCCGGCCGGCAAACCTCCCGCAGTCCCTCTCCCCATCCATCCCGCCCCATCTGGCAGGCCTGATCAGGACTGACCCTGATAGGCCCTGATTGCTGGCCAGGCCTAGGGACCCCACCCATGCATGAATTTCATGCACCAGGCCTCTAGTTAAATATAAAATGCTAGAGGTTTTTAAGATTTAAGGCTATAAATCAAGCTAGACCCATAGTCAAATCCAAATTTCTGTCCTCCCACCCATCTTCCTCTGCTCCCTGAGGATTGCTCTTCCTTCCCGGAGGCTTCAGGAATCCTAGGCATGTCCTTGATCAACCTTCATTCTTTGGTCAAATCTTCTGGGGGCAGGGTAGAGAGGAAGCTGGAAGGTGTTTAGATCTATTAGAACCTAAAATGGGCCTGACCTGGTTAGGTTCCCAGTGATCTGAAATAAACAATTTTCTCTCCTCAACCCCTCACTTCTCTGACTCAGCACCTTCAGGTTAAGCATCTCCCTAAGCAGTTCTTGTCCTGAAATTCTTGACTTTTACATGTTTCTTAAGCAGAGCTCTATCAAAAGAATGATCAGTCTGGCTGGTGTGGCTCAGTGGTTGAGAGTTGACCCATGAACCAAGAGTTCACCAGTTTGCTTTCTGGTCAGGGCATATGCCGGGGTTGTGGGCGTAATTCCCAATAGAGGGTGTGCAGGAAGCAGCTGACCAATGCCTTTCTCTCTCTCATGTTTCTATTTTTTCCTCTCCCTTCCTCTCTCTCTAATATAAATAAAAACATATTTTAAATAAAAAGAATAATCAACTTGACACATTGAGTAGCCATTCCTGGACAAGAGAATGCTAGAGGTTTTTATGATTTAATTGATGATGATATCAATTAAATTTTACATTCAAATACATGTAATGAATTGTGATGTAGAGGAGAAATTATTTCACTCCCTCTGGTTAAGAATTTTACATTCAAATACATGTAATGAGTGTGATGTAGAGGAGGAATTATTTCACTCCCTCTGGTTAAGAATGAACAACCAAATACATGTCTTGTTGAATGGAAACATTCTAATTATATGATTTCTGGGCCAGAATATTGGGGATTTTTCAGCTTTTAGTTACAAAGCATGAAAGAAGCAATTTGTTAAATGTTTCTACGTAATTGACGTAAAAATTGTTTTTAAAATTTGTGTTTATGAAATAAGTGGTATTTATTATTTGTTTCTTTTGACTAAATTATATTAATTTCATTCCAAAGGGGAATAACTAAAATGTACATTTCATATAAATCCTTCACTCTTGAAATCACCTTATTGAGTAAAAAAAGAATGTCCTGGCCTGGCCAGTGTTGCTCAGTGGTTGAGCATTGACTTATGAACCAGAAGGTCACTGTTCAATACTCAGCTAGGATACGTGTCCAGATTTCGGGCTCAATCCCCAGTGGGGGTATGCAGGAGGTAGCCGATCAATGATTCTCTCTCATCATTGATGTTTCTATCTTCTCTCCCTCTCCCTTCCTCTTTCTGATATGAATAAAAACATATTTTAAAAAAAGAATGCCTTCAACCATCAGCTAAATTCAGTAGCTACCATGAGCATTTAAAAGTTTAGACACACCGAAGCATTGGTACTTTAACATAAGAAATATTTCTGTTTCTGTAATGTTTCCGCTCATGCTGTTATTTTCCACTGACAGGTAAGAGTGAGGTTTTGACACTCTTAATATAACATAGGGTGTTAATCTTATAATCACCCTGTCAGCACTTTCTGTCAGAGTGTTAATGGCCACCTTTCAGCCACTCAGAAACTCTTGCCAATAAAAATAATACCGGCATCCAGCCAACCAGAAGTTATTCAACTACCTTTTTTTCTTAATGTTTTTAAAGCAATGAATAAATTAAAAATAAAAAAGGACCAACCTTTGAGGCAGAAGTCCATCTCTATGTTCTACTTTTCTATTTTTGCATCCCATTCTCTGTCTGGTAACAAAATCAGAGCTTTTTCCTTGGTCTGAATCTTTGCATTACATTTGAAATATTGTAAATATTTCTTAGTTATCACAAAAATATTCCAAGAAAAAGGCCTATCTTACACAGCCGGTATGACCCATGAACCAACAGATCATTGGATTGATTCCTGGTCAGGGCACATGCCAGGTTGTGAGCTCCATCCCCAGTGGGGGGCGTGGAGGAGGCAGCCTATCTATATTTCTCTCTCATCAATGTTTCTATCTCTCTAACCCTCTCCCCCTCTCTCAAAAATCAATTTAAAAAAATATAAAAAAGAAAAAGGCCTATCTCACCTGAACTAATATAATATTGAATGAACCAGATTGAAAGGGGCAACTACTAAAATACAATTAAGAATCACCAAAGAACCAGTGCATTTGAAAGTGACAACTAATATTCATATAGGAATATTTATTATATAGTAGAAGCCTCTAGAATCCATTTCATAGAGATCTTTAAAATAGAACAAAGTAAAGGAAATTATAATAACCTAAATGTTTATGTTTTGGGGTTGATCCATTATTGATGGACTACAACTCATCAGCAACCAAATTAAAGATTAGGAGGAAATAACGAGAGTTGATGGTGTAGAGAAAATGATCTCACTAGCTGATAGTTCCTTTCTCTGATGTTCATTTTACTCTTGGTTTTTCATTCCTCCCTTACCTTCTGAAGACATTCATTTGGGATTGAGGACTTCCGTTCTGTGTCTACTGCTATCTTTCAGCTCATGTAAGTTATACACAACCACTCTTTTTAGATGTTCAAAATTAGTGCTTGCATGTGTGTGTGTGTGTGGCTATATATTTTTGTAACATCTTTGGCAAGGAAGTAGATGCATGATATATAATTTCTTGTTGTCTTGTTGAAATATCAGCATATTAACCCTACCAGACCGCTGTACCGATTTTTCGGTAATTTCCACACAAAGGTGGAATATTGGCGCTAGATGAAAGGTAGATGAAAGGTAGATCTATTTTCTAAAATGTCTCCAAGTTCCATCTTATTCTAACCACTTGTTTGCATGTAACTAATATTTTTCTATATCATGTTGGTTTTTTCTCTTTAATGCTCAGGAGCCCAGGTATAGGGGACAGTTAGGTTCAGGGCCTCAGGTCTGGTAGGATTAAACATTACAAATATACTTTTCCCAATGGAATGTCCATTCATAAATCTATGGCAATCAAAACCACAAAGATCAATATGAAAATATAACACACTGTGAGTTGAACTTCTCACTATTTCAGCATTGCTGATGGGCCTTTTATATCTCTTGTGTGTCAAATTTTAAACGAAGTGACCTATATGCAATAATACTTTGAGTAGTATTAATTGAAAAGAAGAGATTCTACAATAACTTGCTTGATTTATTTGATGGTAAGGTCAAATCTGTCATCCTTTTCTTTGCAATCATAGCACTTAGATTGGGGCTTTATTTTTCCTAATGGCAGACTGCACACGGAAAATGTATTTCCAAGAAATAAAATCCAAAGACATTTACAATATCCTCTTTTCATTGAAAACTAAGAGAAATGTATCAGCAAATCTTTCCCTGGGTTTGGCTATCAAACAGAGAAAACAATGAAGTACCAAGTTTAGAAACAATTTTATGAGTACATGGCTCACATACTTTTCTGAGAGAAATTCCTTTTCCAAAATGCTGATTAAAACAAACTCAAACTAAAATTGAAAACTAAGAATCCCAAATTCAGTTAAAAAAAATGAATGGCAATTTAATCAAGCTTGTATTATGTTTGTCGGTGTGTTTTTTTGTTTGTTTTTTTGCCCAGAGACAGAAGGTAGGAAAGGGAGGAAATCATTGAGTAGAAAACTTAATTATGAAATAGTTCAAATGAACATCTCACTTTAAGAAATGATAGTTGTCTCAAGGAAAGTGTATTGAAATGTATATCAGTTCTAAGTCTCAGATGTTTCGTGTGGTAGGATTTCAGTGAAATTATGGTATGTACAAATAACCTAAGGCATTTTTCATAGATTAATTCTTTTTTAGAAAAAAAACAAACAAAACAAAAAACATTAATATAATTTCCTTTAAGTCCTTAGTTTCATCTGTGAAATGAGATTGATTAGATGAGGAATCTCCCACTTCCTCCAGAAGATAATCTGTTTTTAACTTCTTAAAAATTTTAGTGGTCTATGAGAGAAGAGAAAGGGTTAGAGAGCAGCGAAAGACATTAATTGGGTGCAAAGTGATAACATGTCTTTGTGGTTCACTGAGGAGGTAGGGAGTGGTCAAGATATAGGGTTAGGTGTAGTAGAAAAGAGTAATGCAAACCACTGGGCTTAGTATGTGACACTGTTCTTGACCCAGCAATCAACTCTATTAGACTTATGCTGTCAAACACGGCCAGGGACATTATACAACCTGTCTCAGACTATCATTTATTTTACTCATCAAAGACGTTTTATAACCCTATCAAGTACACACCAGTTTTTCTAAAGATACGTAGAAAAGTGTAGCTTTTTTCCTCTTTCTGTCTCATTTTCAAATTGCATTAATTAAATGGTATTTTTATTTACATTTCCATTCACTACAAATGAATAATCAATAATCTGATTAAATTCTTGTCAGGGCAGTGTGCACTTAATGAAAAAATAAAGTCCCTTTATATTCCCTGTCTTTCTCACTATTCTGTAACTTTCTCATCCTCAAAATGTGGGAGACTCCACGTTCATGGCCACGCATCTTCTTCTTGCTCCTGATGCTCCAGCATTCTGAGTGTCTCCCATTCACCTGAGTCACGTTTTCCAGATACTAGAAGACAAGGCATATTATTGGAGGTATTTTTTGCACGTGTTTTGAGAGTTTTTTGTCGTTAACACGTGTTAAATAGCAAAAAGAAGAATTCTAATGAAGAACAAAAGGCATCATGTAACTATATACTGGCATATAAAGTGACAGTAACGATCATGGGGGGTATATCACCACAGAGGTTGGCAAACACAACAACAAACTGGCTGTAGATTGGCTTTACAAAGAAGGACTCCACGTGAAAGACATGAGGAAGCGCACAGGATTAGAGGGGAGGCTGAAAACGAACAGCTTCTGAACTGTCCAGAACTGATCTCGGCAACAAGGTTTGCTCGACCATCTTCCTGGGGAATGGATGAAACCCAGCTCATTCTTTCAGCCTTGCTCCCACTGTCCAAGCTTGAAACTCCTTGGCCTGGCCAGTGTGAGGAGATGCAGAATTTCCTGGAAGAGGCGGGCCAGCACCTGGACTTCATGTTCCACCAAGATGACTTTCAACAAAGAGAGGCACATCTGCAAATTAAATTGTGGTTTTGGGTGGCCAAAATATTAAAAGCTATTACAGTAACATTTATCTTTATAAGTGAAGCACTATGGTTTCTCACCAGGGGCAAGGAAACGCATATAAAAATGTGATGGTTAGGTAATGAGAAGAGAAGAGGGGAAAAGAACTTACTTTTATAGATACTCTAAAACCAACCCAATGAAGTCTTGTGTTAACAGCAAAAGTCTAATAACAGCAAAACATTAATGACTTAGAAGTTATAGGTCTAAGTCGCTGGGGACTGACGGGAAGAAACAGGTGTTAAGACATTCACTTCATCTGATGACAGTTTGCTGCTAATTAAATCATTAACTGAGGATTCTGCAACACCTTGGCAGTCCTCAGCCTGCTTGAATCAGTCTCTCGCACCTAGTTTAAAGGAGTGCTCTTGCTTTCTTTCTATCATTAAATAAACTTTGCCTCATTAGCAGTTACCGTCTCAAGTTTGCCAAACATAGCTTGGCATTTAATCTAACTCAACGTGGGATAAACTAAGAACAAACTTTAAGAAAATTAGTTTATGGTATTTCATTAAATGTACCAGCTGGAAATACAAAATAACACAAAGCAAAACAAATTCTCTGCAAAGATGTGAAAATTTGTTTTTAAAACCTAGGAACCCACAGGAGAGAAATGACAAGAGAAATGGAGACGTTTTATGCAAATGAAGATTTAAAAATAAGATAGATGATATCAGTAGCTATTTTATTCTCCTCTAAGCGAACTTTAAAAATTTAAATAAGCAATAGTAAACCCAACTGGTTTTTAGTTATACTCCAAAATGTACCACCATAATGTATCACTGAGAACTTTCCTCCCTCACCCAGTTGATCCAATTAAAAAATTGTTTAAACTTCCCGTTTCTCAGAATCTAGTTTACACAATATGCCTCTAGGAAGTAAGACTGACCCATGACACTAACTGAAAAGTGACAGACTAAAAGACACAACCTTTTGAGACGGACGGAACAATCGATACGGGCTTCGAAAGAAGGTTTGTGTTCTGAGTCTTGGAGAGAAATAAAACATGGCTCCTGTTCCCAGACTTCAAAATCCATTCATGGAAATAAGAATAATTTTGGAGGAAACAATGAACTAAACAAGACAAAACCCAGGAAGTGGTTTTAAGTCGTGTGAGAAAGTAGGGAATTGAGTTGAAGCTTGAGGATGAGGTTGGGTTTTAGAAGATGGGTAGCCTCCAAGTGGGCATTTCAGGGAAGGCACAGGTAGTGGTGAGTGTGGGGCCAGGTAGGGGCACCAGCCATCTTTGGGGACAGGAGTCTGGAGGAGAAGCTTAGGACCCCATGGTGTGGGGTAGGAATACTTTGGTTGTGATGGACATACCGAAGATTCAGCTGGCCAGATCGAGAGGTCTAGAATGGCGAGCGAGAAATGATGTGGATTAGCTGGGGGCGTCACATAATGGAAAGCCCTGAAAAGCATACAGAAGGAATGTAGAAATATTTGTACGTGAGGCAGTGGGACGTGACAGAATGATGAGTCTACGATATAAACCAGAGAAAAGTCTGGAAGGGATTTGCAGGAAGGATATGTCTACCTCTGTGTTTCTTTGACATGATAAATACCAATAGATTTAAAATAGAAGCAGAAATCAGCTAAATCATAGAGACCAGAAAATGTACTGCCAAATAAGTGGAAAACCCACAGTTACATCAATGATATGACTCAAACAAATAAAGCAAAAAAAAAAAAAGATTTTTTTTAATAAAAGGGCAGTATTTAATCAAGCAATTGAGTGGAAATGTCAGCCCCTACTGGACTCATGCTGCTCAGCCACAGTTATTCAGGTCTTTAACCTCCGATCTGAGGGCTGCCTAGTCTGAACCCAGTTGTTCTGCATAGAGCAGGGAGAGTATTGAGGTCCTCAGACTAGTGTCTGGTTAAACATGAAGGCGGCCATGTGCATTTATCACTTCTCCCTTCTCGAGTCCTACTAAGTTAGCAGAGAAGAGGGGGGGGAGGATGTAGGGGGAGAGAAGGAAAGAGAGAGAGAAGAAAGAATGAAGAAAAGTGAAAGAGGCAGAACAAAATAGGAGAGGAGGAAACATAGACCAGTAATTTCAACTCTTTAACTATTTTTTGAAAGATGGAAACCACATGGATGGGTAATTATCTTATCAGAGAAGAAGTTACAAGCTAAGTGCCTGCAGAGAGGAAATCATAAAGAAAGGAGATAATTTTTTCCTAAAGAACTCTGGACTTGGAGGTCATAAATTGCCCCCCCCAAAAAAAAAGAAAACCCACAAGATATGGTGCAGACTTGAAAATAGGGAGGCTGTTTGAAAACTCTGTGTATGGAACAATGACCACCCCACCCCATCATGTTTTCCAGTATGTAGATCAGAGTGACCATCCTCTCTCAGACTCCCCACCTTGAGGCACAAACATACCCTTCACCTCTCCTCGAGCCAGGACCTCAGGAGATCATGAGTCAGTGATTCGGAGAAATTGAACCAGGGGTTTCCAAACTTAGGGACAGCAGGCACAGGGAAGAATGGTGGTGCGGTACCATAATGACAAATGGGAAATTATGAGAAAGTCAACATTCCATCACCTCCCTCAACCCTTTTCTCAGAATCTGAATTACTGAGGAAAATAATTCCAGGTGGAAGAAGAGGTGGTTCTTCTCTGGAGACACAGAGTTTCGGAAGGAAATCTCCCAAGAAAAAGCCAGTTTATTATCTAATCATTCTATGAAAAAGGATGTCCATTCACAAGCCCACCCAGTCAGACACACAGCATCTAATTAATCTCTTTCTAGAGTTTGCTGTTTAATATCAATGAAGAACAGAATACCATTTGGGGAAAGCTGGCAGCATAAAAGAACGACCAGAATAAACAAATTAGACAAAAGTGAAAAGAGAAAACTTGAAGAAGTAGAACAAATAAATACTTCTTTAAAAACCTACTGTTACTATCGTCAGGTATCTTTCATCTATGACACACCAACAGCGAAGTAAATAGAAAACACTCAGAGATCAACAAAGACCTTTTGGAAATTAAGTGTATTGCTGGGAATGACATACTTTCAGGAGATGGAAGTTGGATATCCCCCAGCAGTTGGCGGTCTATCCTGATGGAAGACACATTTTCCCCAGCCAGAGCTGTGTCTCATTATACTTTGTTGCCTCGTGGCTGGTTCTGGACTCCCAGAAATAGAGCATACTGTAACATCTCAGCTGCCCTCGTGGCTCCTCGGCCATTTCCTATCATTTGACTTTGAAACATGGAAACTTAATTCGGGAATAACTGGGTCTTCACAGGGCTGTATTTTGACCACCCTTGGTCCTTTTTTTCGATCTTTAAGCAGGCTGCTTCTAAGAAGAGGTTGTATGCCTGTGTGAATGCCGTTAGAAGTTTGCAGTAAGAAACTGGACGAAAAGGACATACTCCAAAGGCACTTGAAAAATGAGACGTTCTAAAAGCAATTCAATATGTGGAACAAAGAGGCTGCTGAGCTCCACTCTCTCATCTACACTCTACATATACAGCGTTTCTCTCAGAGAGATATAGACCAGTGAGTGACTCCTCCGCATCCACAGATGAGAAAATACCCACCTCTAAATGAGTAGGAAGGCTAGACACACTCTCGCCATAATCCCCACCTCTGGCACAGTGCCACACGCGGTGGGGAGGGAACCCCCAACTCCCAGTTTCTCCCCAAGGATGGAAGAGTTTAGACCCCACATCTAGTGTCTTAACCTTAAGACTCCCACTTTATGGATGGGCTTCCCAAACACCTCGCTGTGAAAGCCACCGGGTCCCTGAGACCCACAGACTATTGGAAACAAAGAAGTGATTCTTAAGGGGTGAATGCTGCCATACCCACTCCAGGTCTCAGCGCAGAGGGAGCAGGCAGTATCGCCAGCCTCTCAGTTCTTCCCTAGATGAGGTGGATCACATATTTTAAAGACAGCTGCTTGAGGACCAGCCTGCTAATTTAACTACCACTAGGGTCTGGCTGGGATCGTCCCCAAAGACCAGAGAAGCTGGAGGACACCCCCTTTCTCCTTCCAAACCACTCAACGTCACCTCCTGGAAGGAGCTTGAAAACACACATCTGGTGGTCCAGCTTTTGCAGCAGCCACCCCAGGCCCTGGGAACACTGGGCTCTAATAGCCAAAGGGCTTTGCATGCACGAATTCCACAGGACTATAGCAGGCAAAGAAACAATTTTTAATGGGTACCAAGCACCCCCATTCTCACTCCCACTAGCAGCTACACACCCAGACCCAGCACAGAGAATGCAGGTAACAATGCCCATCTCTGCATTTCCCCCTGGAAGCGGCCTAACCACATACTTTCCCAGCTGCTGCCTGGGATCCAGCTCCTAACCAGCCTGCTTCCAGGTGCTGTGTGATCTGCTCCACTGGGTCACTGACACCCTCAAATCCTGGGAGCCACCAGGAACAAAGAAGGGGGCTGCACAGAAGTTTGAGACAACCAGGAGATAGGGCCACACTGATCAACAAGGTTCATCTCCTACACCAGACCAGTCTTGTCAAGACACGAGGAGTTGGCTGTTCTGGAAACAACACAGAGAGTCAAAGAAAATGAAGAAACAGTGGAATATGTTCCAAACCAAAGAACTAGCTATGTCTCCAGAAGCAGATCTTCATGAAACAGAGAGACATGATTTACCGGATAGAGAGTTCAAACTAACATAAATATTCCAGCCAAGGTCAGGAGAACCATGCGTGAACAAAGTGAGAATTTCAATGCAGAGATAGAAAATATAAAGTATGATCATTATTGAATCAGAATAGAAATACTCATTGTTTTTTAAAGGAGTCACATCCTTTGTTAAACAAATTTGTGAAAGTTTAAGGAAACTATATGTCATTTTATTTTCTTACAATTTGTGGGTATATAGATACTCTTACATATAAAATGTAGCTACCATATGTCACTCTTACATATCAGATATTGTTCAGCACATTTAAAAATTCTGGTAAGCTCACTGCAGTTTAAATAAAGAGTTCTAAGAGTCTTATCCAAGCAGCTGTGGTCCCTATTTGAATTTTAGCCTAGATTATTAAAACCTCAAACCACAAAATCCCCCTAGGAAATCTTGCATAAGCATTGTTCTCATTGAAAAGCGCTGGGATCAGAAAGGAAGCAAGAGATTCATGCTTTAGTTGGCTTTAGAACATCAAAAACCAAATGGCCAATTCTCCTTCAGATGTGTGTTCATAACCCTTTTAAAGGCAATGGAAATTATCTATGTGGATTTGGAGAGAACATACCCCCAACTAAGCAAATTAAGAAATGCCAAAAACAACCAAATTTCTTTGCTTAAAAAAAATTGGCTCAAACAATAGTTATTTTAAAAAATAATTTCATGCAATATGGCAAGGAAATCTATTCATCAGTGATAGAATTTCTATAACCAATTTGAAGGAAAGACTTAAAAAATACTTTAGCCATATTTTTTTTCTGGTTTTAACCAGAAAGATACAGTTACTAAACTATTTTTGAAAAAGCAGTTATTTGTGTTTCTCTAAAAAAGCAAGTATCTCATAATTCAAAAATTGGTTATTTTTCTACCAGGGCCTGATGGGAACATTTTCATATTTGCTAATGACATTGCATGTAAAACAGACTCTTTGTGGAAAGAGCTTCTAGAATAGCAGTGCTTTAGAGAGGCAAGGTAATTTTCTTAAATATCCTAAAGAATGTGTCTGATAGACACTATTAACTTAGCAAAGGAGAGGTAAGTAAGGGAGGAACGGATAAGGGAGTTATTATTTTTGAGGATGTGGGTAGGGAGTTCTGCCGAAAATACTCCTTACTATATCCAAACCACAAAGGTTTACTAAACAGAAATTTAAATCAAAAGGCAAACAGGATGTTCATCTGGGACACATTTTTGGACACATACTTTTAATACCACATGAAAGCTGCACCATCCAGATGTAAAAGCAATAAAGTTTAAACAAAAAAACAAACAATGAAATAAGAAGTGATATTGGACGATAGCCTTTAACACGGGGCACTTCCCCCTTCAGTTGCTGGATCAGAGACAGAGCGATTTTACTCTAAGGAAGAGGTGGGGTGGGCCCTGAGGCCTGGGTTTTCTCACAATGGAAGAAGCAAAATAGCAATCTGGTTTTAGGAAACACAGCTTTGGCAGCCTCTGCTTTCTGGATTTCTTAAATTATCTACTTCAGACTGAAGTGGAAACTTATTAAAGCCAGCACTTGAGTATCAGATCAACTTCAGGAAAGAAAACAGAGAAAAAAATTGTTGGTACATATCGTACTCAGAATGTTATGAAGAAAGAAGTGAATAACAATTTCTGTGAGCTACCTAAGGCTAGTCATCCTATCACAAATGCAAAATGATAATGTCGTTAAAACTCAGAACACTTAAGAATTGGGAAAGAAAGTCTTTGCTAAGACTTAAGAAGATAGGACATGTTATGGTAACATAAAACTCTTGTATTTTTCACAAAGTTGGAAGGGAAATTTTTATGGTATCAGTTATTTTTCAGACTCTTAATTTTAACATCTTATAAATTATAAATGAGAGGTAACTAGGCAGCCATAAAGGCCAGGACTTGAGCTTCATGTGTTTTAAAATAGAAAATTTTAAGCATTTACATTCTCCATGTTTCTTAAAATAAACAGAATTACTCCGAGTCCAAAGCCTGTTAACAATGTCTGGCTCTTCCATCCAAGCTGTGAGAAACCCTTGCAGATACAATCTTACCAAAGTTCCAGATTAAGCTCCTGTCATTTGCTAAATTTTTAAATTGTATATAAGAGTCTTAAATATGTATAGGGCATTTGGATTCCCTCCCCCCTACCCCAACCACACACACACACACACACACTAGTTTTAGTTTTAGAGATCAGAAATGAAAACTTCCAAACTTTGGTTGTTTAAATATTTGTTTTCTTCAAGCTTTATCTGCTATATTCTGAAAATTTAAGGTGAAAAATACTTAAAGTAAAAAGAGAGGTTATTTTTAATGGTGACAAGTCACATGTTTTATATCCTGTGCAGGAAGGAAAAGAATGGGGGGGGGGACAGCTTATGAGACACAATTATTTCAGAAAAATACATTATTGGTATTTAGTAATAAATAATCGTAGAACTATTTTAAATTTACATTATTTTCACTAAAAATATTTTTAATTTTGTATAACTTGTATTTTTGACAGTTTTGCTTTCCTAAATAGGACTTATATTGAACTGTTATAGTTTGCAAAATAATAATCGGGACAGAATACCTTCAAACAGAAAGTGGTAGATAAATACAGGGGTGGTCTAAAGTAGGTTCATAGTTATAATACAAATGAATAGTACAATAATTAATGAATAATACAAGAATAAGCTCTGTGTTTCATGTACTCACAACTGTAAACCTACTTTTGCCCACCTCTGTATTACTTTAAAGCCAAGCGAAGCATATGGTTGGGTTTTCCTGTCTCTTCTTTTCCATTAAGATGGATGTATAACATTACTATTCACTCCCAAATGGTTTATCATGTATTTGCCTCATAATAGCTTGTCATCTTTTGAAACCTGAATTATTTAATTAAGCTATCTTTAGATTTTCTTTTCCTTCAATGCTTTGAAACTTCGCTTTTCATTAACACATTTATTTGTTCCTGATATTTAGAAGGTTATATAACACATTTTGTTATATTAAATATGTTATGGAGTAACCTGTAGTATATTATTAGTGTTAAACCAATACTTAATAAATTACCACACATTTAGCGGCTTAAAAAAGCACATATTTATTACCTAGGAGAGGAGTTCCGGCACACCCTTCCTGGGCCTCTCACAAATATGAGGGTAAGCTGGGCTCAGGGCCTATCCCCAGCTCACTTGACTGTTGGCAGAAGTAAATTCTTTGTGGTTATAGAGCCGAGTTTGCTGTTTCCTTGCCTGTGGGAGCTGCTCTCAGCTCCTAGAGGCCACCACGGTTCCCTGTCAGGTGATCCTCTCATAACTTGGCATCTTATTTCTTCACAGCTAGTTACGGAGACTCTCAATTGTGTCTGTTAAAGGAAGTCTTATAAAACATAGTGCAAGCATGAAAGTGACATCTCATCACCTTTTCCATATTCTTTTTTTAAATTTATCTTTATTGTTGAAAGTATCACAAATGTCCCCCTTTTATCAAGAAAGGGTGTTAGATTTTGTCAAATGCTTTTTCTGCATCAATTGATATGACTATGTGATTTTTATCTCTCAGTTTATTTATGTGATGTATCATGTTTATTGATTTGTGGATATTGAATAGAGGGATCATACCTCAACATAATAACCTTATATGACAAACCTACAGCCAACATCATACTCAATGGGCAAAACTAAAACCATTTCGCCGAAGAACAGGAACAAGACAGGGATTCCCACTTTCACCGCTCCTGTTCGACATAGTAGTGGAAGTGCTAGCCATACGATTACACAAGAAGAAGAAATAAAAGGCATCCAAATTGGATAAGGAGAAATAAAACTGTCCTTATTCGCAGATGACATGATACTGTACATAGAAAACCCTAAAGACTCCATCAAAAAATTATTAGACTAATAAATGAATTCAGCAATGTAGCAGGATACAAAATTAATGCCAAGAAATCTATGGCATTTTTATACATCGATAGTGAACTTACAGAAAGAGAGATTAAAAAAACAATTCCATTTACCATTGCACCAAAAAAATAAGATACCTAGGAATAAACTTAACTAAGGAGGTAAAAGACCTTTATGTGAAAAACTACAGGACACTGAAAAAAGAGTTAGAGGAAGACATAAACAGATGGAAGAACATACCATGTTCATGGATTGGTAGAATCAACATAATTAATATGTCCATACTACCCAAAACAATCTATAGATTCAGTGCACTCCCCATTAAAATACCAATGGCATATTTCACAGACCTAGAACAAACTCTCCAAAAATTCATCTGGAATGAAAAAAGACCCCGAATAGCTGCAGCAATCCTGAGAAAAAAAGAACAAAGTAGGAGGGATCTCAATACCAGATATCAAGCTGTATTATAAAGCCACTGTTCTCAAAACTGCCTGGTACTAGCACAAGAACAGACATATAGACCAATGGAATAGAATAGAGAACCCAGAAATCGACCCAAACCACTATGCTCAATTAATATTTAACAAAGGAGGCAAGAGCATACAATGGAGTCAAGACAGTCTCTTCAATAAATGGTGTTGAGAAAATTGGACAGATACATGCAAAAAAAATGAAACTAGACCACCAACTTACACCATACACAAAAATAAACTCAAAATGGATAAAGGACTTAAATGTAAGATGGGAAACCATAAAAATTTTAGAGGAATCCACAGGCAGAAAAATCTCAGACATATGCCAAACCAATTTCTTCACCAATACAGCTTCTAGGGCAATGGAAACTAAAGAGAAAATAAACAAATGGGACTACATCAAAATAAAAAGCTTCTGCACAGCAAAAGAAACCATCAACAAAACAACAGAAAAGCCCACTGCATGGGAGAACATATTCGCCAATGTTATCACCGATAAGGGTTTAATCTCCAACATTTACAGGGAGCTCATACAACTTAACAAAAGGAAGATAAACAACCCAATCAAAAAATGGGCAATGGATCTAAATAGATACTTTTGGAAAGAGGACATAAGGAAGGCCAAGAGACATATGAAAACATGCTCAAAGTCACTAATCATCCGAGAGATGCAAATCAAAATGACAATGTGGTATCATCTCACACCTGTCAGAATGGCTATCATCAACAAATCAACAAACGACAAGTGCTGGAGAGGATGTGGAGAAAAAGGAACCCTTGTGCACTGCTGGTGGGAATGCAGACTGGTGCAGCCACTGTGAAAAAACAGTATGGAGTTTCCTCAAAAAACTAAAAATGGAACTCCCATTTGACCCAGTGATCCCACTTTTAGGAATATATCCCAGGAAACTAGAAACACCAATCAGAAAGGATATATGCTGCTATGTTCATAGCAGCACAATTCACCATAGCTAAGATTTGGAAACAGCCTAAGTGCCCATCAGCAGATGAGTGGATGAAAAAGCTGTGGTACATCTACACAGTGGAATAGTAAGCTGCTGTAAACAGAAAGGAATTCTTACCATTCGCAACAGCATGGATGGATCTGGAGCGCATTATGCTAAGTGAAATAAGTCAGTCAGAGAATGATAAATATCACTCATTTGTGGAATATAATGAACAACATAAATTGATGAACAAAAACAGATCCAGAGACAGAGAAGCATCAATCAGATGCTCAAACCTCAGAGGGAAGGTATGGGAGGGTGGGGGTAAGGGGTAGAGATCAACCAAAGGACTTGTATGCATGCATGTAAGCCTAACCAATGGACACAGACACCAGGGGGGTGAGGGCATGAGCGGGGGGGGGGGGGGCAATGGGAGTATAAGGACACGTATGTAATACCTTAATCAATAAAGAAAGAAAAAACAAGCAAACAAACGTCCCCCTTTTTCCCCCATTGACCCCTTTTAGCCTGTACCCGCCCCCTGTCCCAGGCCTTTACAACACTATTGTCTGTGTCCGTGGGTTGTGCATATATGCATATAAGTTATTTGGTTAATCTCTCCCACCCACACAATCCTGCCTTCCCTCTGAGATTTGTCAGTCGGTTCCATGTTTCTGTGTCTCTGGATCTATTTTGTTAATCAGTTTATTTTGTTTTTTTTAGATTCCACATAAGAGTGAGATCATTTGACACTTGTGTTTCTCTAACTGGCTTATTCCACTTAATATAATACTCTCCAGGTCCCTCCATGCTGTCTCAAAGAGTAAGAGATCCTTCTTTTTCACTGCTGCATAGCATTCCGTGGTGTAAAGGTACCACAGTTTTTTTATCCACTCATCTACTGATGGGCAATTGGGGTTGTTTCCAGATCAAATCCCAGGCCCTACCCATACTCACAGGAGAGGATTATGTAAGGCTCAACAACAGAGAATGAAGATCATGAGGACAGTCTTTGAATTCTGCCTCCCACGTGTAGAAATTTCTATTTCACTGGCTTAGAAGGACACTGTATTAGAAACTATTTCAGGCATTCAAAATATTACTATAAATCTGGGAGATGTTTATGTTCTTTTTCACATAAAATTTATTAGTAGCCTTAATTTTAATTTGATACTAGTCAATATAACTAACTACATGCAGAGAGTACAGGGTACAGATATAATTTGGCTCCTATAAAACAGGAAACCACACTGAAAATAGTTGCTTCAAATATTACCACTTATGAATGCTTTTAATATTTTAGTATTCCTCTACTGCACTATTTTGAAAATCACTTATTTTTAACATCTTTGTTGTAGAAAATGATTTTTTCTTTTCCTTTTTATTTATTTATTGAACAAATATATATTGAATCTCTTCTATATTTTAGGCTTTTGTTAAGTTCTGAGAATATAAATGAAAGAATAATGAAGAGTTACATCTTAGTTGCTAGAAATACAACATTAGACAAATCAAACTCGTATGCCTTAGTTCACTTAGCTTTACAAGAAATATGTGTAATTTTGATACTATTTCATTTGCAAAATATTTTTAGATAAAATACATAGCAAATGCCTTTTGAAAGTTCAGTCTAATGACAGAGAGACAATCAGAGTTAACACTGTTACCGTTAAGAGGAGCACACAGGAAGACATGCGGAGTGTGAAATCTGAAATGAGTTCTAATAGATGAGTGGGAGTCAGCCAACCGTGTCAGAGGACTTTAACAGCAAATGCAAACAGGTGCATGAGGGAGCCTGTGTATGGGGGAAACAGCAAATAAATCAGTTAGATGGAATGTGCTATGTAGACAGAGAGCTGTATGATAATAAAGTATCTAGATAAACACAGGCCAGCTCAAGTAAGTGCAGGCTGAAACGCTCAGACTATATCCTGAGTAATGGGGAGCAACTGAAAGACATTAAATGAGAAGTCAAACAATTACTCTTATGTGTTTTAAAACTTATTCTGCAGGAGGTGGAAAATAAAAAGAGGAAATCCCATACAGATGGATTTAGGAGGTTGTTACAGTAAGCAAGGCAACAGATAAGAAACAGTAGAAATGGTAAGGACGGAATGGATGTGAGCTATTAAGAAGCTAATGTATCTAGCCCAGCCGATGTGGTTCAGCGGTCCCCCCCCCGCCCATGAACCAAAAGGTCTTGGTTTCA
>NW_005871049.1:3825391-3908668 GCF_000147115.1 Myotis lucifugus | reverse complement strand
GGGTGCTTGCTCCTTGATACCGGATGGTTACTAGGTGTGTGCGTGTTTTTGTATAACTGAGGCATCAAGCCCACGAATGCCGATGTGTGACTAAGCACAGGAGAATTTCGGTTTGCTGAGTGCCATTATTAACTCATGGTTCATGGCACCTTCACGTATTAAGTCCTCGCTGCTTATCTACTGTGTATGTGTAATAAGGCTCTTTTCCTGTAGGCCTATATTCCAGATCTACAGTTTGTTGTCAAATTTTAGAAAGCCTAAAGTTTGTTTCATCATTGATGTTTCTATCTCGCTCTTCCTTTCCCTTCTTCTCTCTGAAATAAATAAAAACATAAGGGGAGAAAAATTTTTAAAAGAAGCTAGTGTATTAGTACTTCATGGCAAAATTAAAGCTGGGACATGAGGATGAAAAAAAGAAATAGATGACTTGCAGGTTTTTTTATTAAGTTGGTCATTTCATTATCTGATCATGGGAATGGAGGAGGAGAAATTTAGGGAGAAAAGGGAAGATGAGTTCAATTGGGGAATAATATTAAGTTTGAGTTTGAGATATCTTTGAAACATACTAGGGGAGATTTCTAGCACACAATATGATATATAACTATAGATCTTAGGATAAATATATTTGCTAAAGTGTATACTAGAGCAGCCGTGGGCAAACTACGGCCCGTTTGAAATGAATAAAACTAAAAAAAAAAAAAAGACCGTACCCTTTTATGTAATGATGTTTACTTTGAATTTATATTAGTTCACACAAACACTCCATCCATGCTTTTGTTCTGGCCCTCCGGTCCAGTTTAAGAACCCATTGTGGCCCTTGAGTCAAAAAGTTTGCCCACCCCTATACTAGAGATTCATCAATTTTATACAATATCTATAAATTCATCCAGGTAAAGTGAAATAAAACTGAGATTTTAAAGTGGTGTTTAAAGTGGTATTAGAGGAAAGAGAACTTGAGAGACCTTGGCCAGAGTTCTAGGATAAAAGCCCAGCCACACACAAAAAAAAATCACAGAAACTAAATGGTTAAAAAAGGATGAAGATGGAAATAAAGACTCAAATACTAAGTGCTGGAGAGAGAGGGAGAAAGAACAAAGACCAAAAAAAGACTATTGATAAGGCTTTTGGTGACCTTGACAAGGGGCAGTTTCAGAAAACAATAGGGGAGGAAGTCATAGTTCAATGGATTGAAAAGTGGAAGACAGGAGATAAATTGCAAAAAGCGAAAATAAACCAGGCTTGCAACAAATCTAGTAATGACAGGATTAGGAATTTATTCCTACACTGTATAGAAATAGGCCTATCTATCCATCTATTTATATAGAGAGAGAAAAAGGGAGATAAAGATATATAGGTGTTTATAATATATAACTATCCTATATAATAAAAGGTTAATATGCAAATCGACCAAACAGCAGAATGACCGGTTGTTATGACATACACTGACCACCAGGGGGCAGATGCTCAATGCAGGAGCTGGCCCCTGGTGGTCAGTGTGCTCCCACAGGGGGAGCGCCTCTCAGACAGAAGCCGGGCTGACAGCTGACAAGCGCAGTGGTGGTGGCGGTGGCAGTGGCGGGAGCCTCTCCCACCTCCGCAGCATCTCTAAGGATGTCCAACTGGCAGCTTAGGCCGCTCCTTGGGGAGCGGGCCTAAGCTGCCAGTCAGACATCCCCTGAGGGTTCCTAGACTGCTAAAGGGCACAGGCTGGGCTGAGGGACGCCACTCCCCCCAGAAGTGCACGAATGTGGTGCACCAGGCCTGTATATATGTAAACTATATGTATATATATATATATCTTTATGTCCGACTCACTTCATGACATACTCTGACTTTTCTTTATCCTTGGAAATATAAAATATCTATGAACTAGGGCAGTGATGGTGAACCTATGACACGCGTGTCAGAGGTGACACGCAAACTCATTTTTTTGGTTGATTTTTCTTTGTTAAATGGCATTTAAATATATAAAATAAATATCAAAAATATAAGTCTTTGTTTTACTATGGTTGCAAATATCAAAAATTTCTATACGTGACACAGCACCAGAGTTAAGTTAGGGTTTTTCAAAGTGCTGACACGCCGAGCTCAAAAGGTTTGCCATCACTGAGCTAGAGTGACAAGCCAAATACTTAATACATTAGCACATTAGTGGAAGCTAGAAGGTTTTAGAAGAAAAATGTTTTGTTTTCTTTTCTCTACCAAGCCTGGCTTTCAAAACTTGGGTCTTGCAATTGACTCAGATATTTTACTCCAATGTCAAAGCTGCACGGTAATTCCTATTACCCAGGGCAGTCCAGCCTCCACAATTCCAGTTCTCCCCAAAGCAGACAGATGACTCCGGCAGAGTGGAGGCAAACTCCTACTCAGGAAATGCAATGGAGAAAAGAGTATTTATCTGCTTTACAAATATTACTATCAGTCAACATGAAATAGACTCAGCATGTTTATATACCAGGAATAAAAGGCAAGTAGGTAGGAGGAGGCTGAAGTCAGACTAGAGAGAACCAATTGGTAGGTTGAATTGCCCAAGGCAGAGGGTATGGTATCAAAGCACAATTAAAGGAATTTGTCTTAAAGGAAAGCCCTCCCATTGAAAGAGAAGAGAAGAGCTGGAGGCTTGTAATAATTAGTCATTGCTATACCACCTCTCTGCTGTCCAAATTTTCTGAGTCTGTAATGTACCATAGTTACTTTAAATGAGTGCTGTCACTGTGAGAAAACTTCCCATCCTCCTGTGATCCTTCCTTCAAACAATTTCAAGTCATTTTATTAGAAAAATAATAACCCTGTCCATTTACACCAGCACAAATGTCTTATTGTTTTTGCCCAGATGAGAATATTAGCCAGACCCAAGTCACAAAGTGGCCTATTCTCCACTTCAGCTGGTCTGGGTTTTAACAAGACAGATGCCTTGCCTTGTATTTTCTTTCACTGTTTCCTTTTATTATGTTTCCTTTAATGAATTTCTTTTATTTAACTGTGGATATAAAATATGGCCACCAGATTTGAGATGATTAGTTCATTCAAGTAGGAAATATATATCCCTCTTTCAAACAGTGCATCTGTCTGCTCTCAGGAATGTTAAATAATGACAATAGCACAACCACGGAGCAGCTCAGGATAGGAAATGAAAACCACCATGAGCTCTGGAACACTTGGAAGGACACTCCAGGCAGAATGTAATTAAGTAGCTGGAATCTGTGGTTTTGGCCACCAGGGTTAAAAATATGCCTCCTGAGCGAAGGATCTTAGACTTTTCAAAGATCAGAAACGTTGGCTCATGGAAAAAGATGATCAGAGCATCCTCTTCCCAGGCGTCTCCACCATAAATATTGATTGTATGTGCCCTATAGGGCTGTTTTCTCAGTTAAGACCAGAAAGAGAGAGGAACAGGTCTTCTTTGGAAAAGAGAGGAAAGAGTCTTTATTCCCCACTAAGGGACATATTTAAGTTACCAGAGTTGCCATCTTTCTACCTCCTCTGTTTCGCTGAGGGAAGCAAACCCACCCTATTGTGCATATCTTTAGTGGGAAGATATAGACATGAACATACTAACACAGAAAGGAATCTCGTTGGAGAACCATCTGTCTACTTCATTACCTGTTCCTTCTACCCAGGGTCACAACTCCAAAAGTACATAGTATATGATAGATCTGGGCAGTGCAATCATACAAAAGCAATATACAATGAAATAAAACGTGTCTCTTACTCTGCCTCTACCGTGGAGAAAGATGACAGTAAAACACTCAGAGGAAAAAATTAATACTATTATGGCAATACATGTTGTAGGCTTAATGAGGCCCCCAAAGATCTCCAAGTCTTAATCTCTGGAAACTGCCAATGTTAGTTTATGTAGCTGATGAGACTTTGCAGATGTAATTAAGTGGAGGATCTTGAAATGGGGAAATTTCTTGAATTACCCAGAAAAGGATCCTTGTGGTAACTACTCTTATAAAAGCAAGATAGAGGGCACTGTGACTACAGACAGGAGAGAAGAGGCTCCATGAATGAACCAAGGTCAGCAGAGTCAGAGAGAAAAGAAACTTGGCCACTGGCTTTGAGGTAGAAAAAGAGGCCATAACCCAAGAAGCACAGAGTCCTGGTTTTCTCCCAGAGGCTCTGGAGGGAGCCTGGTACTGTTGACACTATGACCTCAGCCCAGGGAGACCCATTTAGGACTTCGGACCTATAGCACTGTAAGGGAATGAAGTTGTATTTATTCTGCTCAGGTTTAAACTGCTCAGGTTGTAGGGATATGTTACAGCAAACCAATATACCATACGTGGTGTGATCTATAAGTAGTCAAATAAGCATCCTGACAGTTCCACAAATCATTTAACTCAGCGGTTCTCAACCTGTGGGTCGCGACCCCTTTGGCGGTCGAACGACCCTTTCACAGGGGTCGCCTAAGACCATCCTGCATATCAGATATTTACATTATGATTCATAACAGTAGCAACATTACAGTTATGAAGTAGCAACAAAAATAATTTTATGGTTGGGTCACAACATGAGGAACTGTATTTAAAGGGCCAGAAGGTTGAGAACCACTGATTAACTGAAGTCTGATTTTCACCATTGTATTCTGAGAAAATGTCCCAGTGTTTGCCATGGAATGCTTAAAAAAGAATACGAAAATTGATATGACTGTTACTTAATGTAAAGTATTATTAACTTTAGAATATCTCAATCTAGAAAATGATCATAACATAACAAAATATTTTTCTGCCCCGTAATCCTAAAGAAACTAACAAAATTTTTTTAAATAGTGTAAAACTGGAAATGAAAAAATAATGTAAACAATGTCCCTATAAGCCCTCTGAACCACATCCTGTATGCACTAGAACAAATGAGGGTGTGTTTACAAAATTAAAATAATATAGCAAAGTTGATTGATCCTTTTTCAATATTTTGTTAAATAAGTGAAAATGTTCCTTGGGAAATAATTAGTGTAATTAACATTGAATAATTAAAAATACCATATAAACTCATTTTATTTAAAAATAAGATCAACAGATTTTAAACTCAACTTCAATTAATTTAATCAGTAGTAAACAATCTTTTCTGGGGGTTTGATTTTTTTTAACTTTACTTGTTTTTCAACTTTCTTAATTTATCAATCATTTGTATAGGGATCAAGTAAAGCCTTCAGAATTAATCAATTTGACATACTTTATAAGTGTTAAATTTCAATGATATATACCCACTTAAAATATTGTCATGGTCATATTCCCCAAATACAATTTTCAGGCACCTACTAAATTTATTTCAATGGGAAAGTAGTTCATTTCATATCAACCAACACTAGTACTTACCAACAATTAAAGATTCTATATTTTAGTAAACACTAATTGAGCATTTCTCTCCATTTACATTACCTTGTTTCAGACTCCCACAAATACTCATCTGCATCACTATTAAAATCTCCCAACTGTTCACTTTTCACTGGCTTTTCTTCAATCATCGGTTTTCTGTTCTATTACCAGAATAATCTTTCTAATCACGGTTATTCCCATTATTAGAAATTTTCAATTGCTTTGTATTGCTCTTAAAATAAAATCCACACTCCTTAGTGTGTTTATAAAGACCTCCATGAATAATATCTGCCATTCTCCGTCATCTCATGGTTTGCCCTTCTCCAGTTTAACTCAAAATGGAACATTTTAAGATCCTAAATTCACTGTTGCTTCTGGCGTCTGCACAGGTTCTTTCTGCCTGAAAATAGTTCTCCAAAATAAAATGACTAGCAGGTGGTTAGATCTGTGCATCTCCAGAGTCTCCAGGAGTCAAAGGTAAGATGGAATGATCCAGCAGAGAGTAGACTTAAAATCGTGGGTAAATTTGAGATTACTCATAGAATGTATTTATAGTAAGAGGAGTCTGTGGATGAAAATCTGAATAACAATGACATTAAAAGAATGGAGAAGAAAATAAACTCTTGAAGGGGATTTAAAAAGGAGCAGTCAGAAGGGAAAAAGGACAAAATAGTGTGGTATCATAGAAATGTATGGCAAGAGCATTTCAAATATAAGAATGTTGCCAAACAAGGCGATTGAGAACAGCATATGCCTGTTGGCTTAGTTATAAGGAGGTCACTCCATTTTCAGTGGAACGGTACAGTTGGAGAGTTGGAGTGGTGAGATTGGAAATTTGGAGGTGTTAGTCCAGATTTCAAGATTGGAGTGCAGGAGATACAGAAAACAAAAAGCTAGACTATTAGTTGATTTAATACATGTTGAAGGCACCTTGATAATGTCAGAAATTTGGGGCAAAGAGGAAAGTCATGTCAAATCCTTCAGTGAATGGGGATTGGCTAACAAGGAGTCAGTAAGTCATGGGTCCCAGCAGGATAATGTGTGACACTCATATAGCAGATGTCTGAGAACATAGCAGATGTTTGAGCCTGTGTGGAATGGGAGAGTTCACATACCCATGAAGGAAGATGCGCTGGCCTTGTAAACTGGAGAAATTTCCCTCCATCCTGTGTCCTGACCTAGGGAGGAAGGAGCAGTATACACTAAGGGCTGTCTGATCCCTCCTAAGTTTCACTTAAACATTTCCTTCTGGTACAGGGTATATTTCATCTTAAAGCTCAATTTGAAGAAAATGCTTTCAAATTTTGACTAATAAGTCATGAAAATTATCAATCTCCTTTACATTCTCAAGGTGACATGTGAGAGTAATGCATTCTTTCAGGTGAACACATTGCTTGGTAGTTCTTTCTCTGTCATACATACAATACACTGTGCTTTGTTCTGTACCATTAATAAGTGTTTTCCACTCCTCCTTGTAAGCTGAGTTTATAAGAAAAGTGTTTCTAAACCATAAAAGAAGACTGCATAGCAGAGTCCTTAGAAGCCAGGCTTTGGAGCCTGTCTTGACTTGAATACCAGGTTATCTCAGGCAAGCTGTTCAACTTATCAAAGCCTTAGTCTTTCTCACCAGTAAAATGGGGTGAATAAATCCTACAATTGTAAAGATTAAATAAAGTGGTGTTTTAGAGGTAAAATGATCCTATATAATAAAAGCCTAATATGCAAATCGACCGAATGGTGGAACAACCGGTCACTATGATGCGCACTGTCCACCAGAGGGCAGATGCTCAATGCAGGAGCTGCCCCCTGGTGGTCCGTGCGCTCCCACAGGGGGAGTGCCACTCAGCCAAAAGCCAGGCTCATGGCTGGTGAGTACAGCGGCGGAGGCGGGAGCCTCTTCCACCTCTGCGGCAGTGCTAAGGAGCAGCAAGCCAAGTGGTAAGGAGCGAGGGGTCCCGGACTGCAAGAGGGCGCAGACTGGGCTGAGGGACCCCCCTCCTCCAGTGTACGAATTTCGTGCACCAGGCCTCTAGTTAACAAATAATAAAGCTTAGCACAATATATGGCACATAACCACAGCTGTTATAGACCTGTTGACCTCACATGCCTGTTAAGGCAGAGTTTCATCTGTTACATGCCATCAGTAGAATATTGCCTCAAGAACAAATGTTTTAAAACAATATCTTTGAAATGGTAGACTCAGCTCCCATACTGTCATCCTTGCTAACAGCCATATGCACTAGTTCCTCCTTTGCCAGAAAATAAAGTTAGCTCTTACACAGAGAGAGTCATTGACTTGACTCAAATTCTTATTGACATGTTTACTTCTAAGGACACCATGTTGCTTGGTCCACATAGGTCTAGGTTTTTCTTGCCACGGTTTCCAGAAGTCATTGCTGTGCCATGCTATCCTTGAACGTGATAAGTCTTTCATCTGTCCATAAACATGCCTGTGTCCCTTTTCATCTACTGTTTCTCTGACTCTGCAGCTCTTTCCATGTTCTCTGCCTAGAGAACTCTCACATCACCCTCAAGACCCAGATTAACAGTTTCCTAGACCAAATGCTGCCTCCCTCCCATCCCAAGTCAATCATTCCTGCTGCTAGAAGCTGGCATCATCTTTATTTTTTTGTTTTGTTTTTGTTTTTTTGTTCATCCTCACCAGAGGATATTTTTTCCATTAATTTTTATAGAGAGTAGGAGGGAGAGAGGGAAAGAGAAACACTTATGTGAGAGAGACACATCGATCGGTTGTCTCCCGAATGCACCCCGACTGGGGCTGGCGATGGAACCTGAAACCCAGGTACTTGCCCTTGACTGGAAATCGAATCTGTGACCCTTCACTGTGAGGGCTGACACTCTAACCATTTAGCACACTGGTCAGGGCCAGCATCATCTTTATATGACTCGTACATGTCTGAGTCGAAGGAAAGCTTATGCAAACTCATGTAACTGAAGAGTGGGCATAGTCAAAAATAATGAAACTCCCATATGTTTCCGTTGTACATCCCTGTTAAGAATAACTGGTCTGGTACAATATTTATAAATAATAACTATTGGTTTGTAAGTCTATTTCTCCACTATGCTATGAGGTCTTGGAAGAGGAAGACCTGATTCTTGTTCAGTTACTTATTACAATTAAGAAGAAAAGCTGTAGCCTTTCCATTGTTACAGTCAGTTCAAGGATGTTTTTGTCCCAGTATGAGAACTAAAATTTGAAATGTGCAAATTATTTGGCAAAAGTGACTTTGGCTCTAAGTAATATAATGGATTACAGCTGCCTAGCCCTGAATTAAATACTGCTGTGGACAGATATGTGTCATGACTATAAAATGACAGAGAGCAACACCTCAGGCCACATAGGTGAGGTGAAGGTGAAATTGGATGGTAAGATTCAAGAAGTCATCACAAAGTGAGTTTCCCTGAATAGGATTTCTACTTTTTGAAATCACAAGCTAAGGAAATTTTTCTCCCCTTTCCCTGGCTTCTATCACGACTAAAGGTTCATCCCTGGATAGCTAAATTGGGCAATGTTGTAGGGTACGCATGCTGAGAGGCACCACCCCAACTCAACCTGCAGGCTGCAGTGGGCAAAGAAGAAAGAGAAACATGAATTAAAATGATTACTGTCATCTATGTACCTTGGAGACTGAAATTTGAGCAACTGCTGGTGGAGAGACTGCAGATTTCCTATAGTATTTGTTGGTATTCATATTTCACACAAGAAAGTAACCAGCTCCCTATGAATCCACATGGATTCCAGAAGAATTGGTAACTATCAGAATGTAAAAGAAACAAAATAGGCAGAACCAAGATAAAGACAGTTCTGTTGAACAGCTAGACACAAATTTCAGCAAACAGGAACTTTGATTTTTTTTTCTAATGGAACCTAAACAAAGCCTGTTCCAACCAGCTGTGCCACGTGGAGAGTTACTGCTCCAGGTGAACACGAAGAACCTAGGCAATGAGGAAAGTGGAAGCAAGGCAGCTCACTTCCTGACACTGGCACACGCCAGTCCCTCCACAGCTTCCTTCGCTGTGCCCAGAGACAGTGGTGAAGCAAAACAAAGAGTTGAATAACCAACCAGTGAAATTTTAATTTTTTTTTTTACCCAATAATGGGGATGGAATGAACTATATCAGAAGAATTTCCTTTGCATTGTTTTCTTAACCATTATCCACATAGGCTTATAACTAATTCTTCCTGTATTATTAGTAATTCCTTTTATCATCATACAAATTGAGTTCTTCAAAGTAAGGAGTTAGATATTTTCATTTTCATGTAGCTCAGCAACACCACCTCTAATGTCTATTTATTCCAAATGTACAATAGATTACCAGGGATTTTTCATTATCAAATCTTATTTCTGCCAATAATTGGTGATCTTTAGAAGGATATGGATCATAAGGGACACAATCAACAGAAAGAGAAGTAGGCCAGGAAGCCACTTTGTGTTTCCACTGGAGAGTAAAGGATGACACTGTGAACTGGATCTCTTAAAGTACACGTGTAAAAAAAATAATTTGCAAGTCTTACTGAAGGCATAAGTTTGTGTGGAAGCCTAAAAAGGTTTGTTTAGGAATAATTTGTTCTCCCAAACCATCTGTTCCCACAGTGTTGCTGTGCACTGTGAAAGGTCAGGCTGCGTGGCCTAACTGAGCTTAGACACGCAGAGGATGGCTTATGTCACTTCACTTGCCAAACTGCATTTTTTATAAGTCTAAAGCTTGACTTGATATTTCAAGAAAATTGCCTTCATTTTATTCTTACCGTATTTGGCAAGTTAAACACTAGTTACCAACTGCATAGATCTCTCATGTGTCCAAGTTGTTAAAGCAAATGAGTGAACACACTAGGACACACAATCCAAAAATTCTCTTGGGAAATTTTCTCTGATGATGAGAGAGTAAACAGATCAGTAGGCATAACTATAGACAGTAGGTTGAGGTGGGTGGGCTCCCACAGCTTGTGGGATACAGTTTAATGTGGACGGTAGACATCATGGAGGGAGAAAAGGAAAATGGACCAGAGAGAGAAAACATCTCTACCCCTGATGAAATTGACAAGGTTTTGGCAGTATTTTCATAGTTGTCAGCAAAATAAAAGGAAGGGTAACCCAATGAGACAACAACAAGATATTTAGGAAGGACCCCCTTCTCTGGGAGTCTTCCCAGTAGCCACCGTCACTCCCGTATTCAGCCATCAGTAAGTAAGAGACATACATTAAAATTATCAAAACTTTTGCAACATGGGGGAAAAGGAACTTGCCTAGTCACAAATCAAAGCTGTTGCATACTTATCTAATATGCTTAACAAATCTCAGAACAAAGAATGGGTAAATGTGACAGTTCCTTAAACCAAATAGTTCAGGGAAGATCAGGCTAGTATACATTTGTTGTAAAATGGTGTACCCTCTATGAAAAACAGCAATGTGGAGGTTCCAAAAAATGTTAAAAGTAGAACCACGGTGTGATCTGTCAATCCCAATTCTATACATGTTTATATATCCAAAAGAATGTGAATCAGGGTCTTGAGGAGGTCTCTGCACACCCATGTTCGTTTTATTTTGAAATTACGATGCTGTCCATTCCTGTATAGATTAGCTAATTCAGAGATAATGTTGAAACCAAGAGTCCTATAAGATAGCCCTCTCCATGGGAAATAAATAGATTTCAAAGGGAGATCAAATAGACATAACAAAGATTTGCTTTCAGTCTGACTCATGAAAAATTTATTAGAAATTGTCATTGCCAAAGTTATTGTGAACATGACTTTTAAAAAATCATTAAATTGAATAATTCAATCAGACCTCAAGATTTAAAGTTTAACAAACTGATGACCACTCTATTATCTGAAACACAGTGTTACCATAGTGCTTTCTTTCTGTTTTTATTGGGAAAACGATAAATAGTAAAACAAAATATTCTGTATATATGTACAATGTTATTCCTTCTTACTTTAAGTCTGAAAAATAATACATCTGTTTAACATCATGACTGCTCTGGAATTCTCATTGAAAACTTTTTAAAACGAGTATTCCAAGAATATCCTTTGTTTCCTCTTAATGGGTAGTTTTAAATCCACTGTAAACAAGAGGAGTTAGCCTTTCCCTCCCCTCCCTAATACCCTTCCTGATAAATTAGAGAGCAGAAATGTTTAAATGATATGTTTATATATTAGATATTTAGTTTATCAATTATTTCTTCCCCTAGTCATTCTTCCAGAAACAAGCTGGATATAAACCCAGGACACTTTTTGTCAGCAGTTTCCCTGTTAGTTTGCATATGTGCTTAATTGTACAGGATGTACCCAGTGTTGCTATTTTGGTCCTGGTTTCTTTGTTGGAAAAAGAGATCTGTTTTTTTGTGTGGCCTGACCATTCATATTTGATTGCCTGAAGAAACTTGTTTGCTTGACTTCAATTATTTCAGTATCTTCACATTGTCTCAATTGTGCATAGTTTTTCTCAATTGTCCCACCAACTTGTCAGTACTTTAAAAAAAATGGGATCACAATATTGTAGGCAACGTTTTAGCCTGGTCTTATTAGAATCAAGATGGTCTATGAAGTAATATTCACTCATATCATTTACTTTTGCATAACATGCAAAGTAAAGAAAACGTGACTTAGTTCTAGCCTTTTCTGTAAGATTTCTCAATTGTTTACATCTTCTTTCTCTCTGAAGGTTTCGTGTATCAGTGTTTTTTTTTCCCTCATGCCAAATCTAAATTCTACATGTTTTAACCATTATATGGTTTGTATACATTCCTATGTAGAGTTTGGTGCTACCTACTTTAACATAAAAGAAAGTTCAATTAAAAGTCCTCTTCAGAATTAGTAAACTGTTAAGTAATGTTTACACCTATAAACTCATTAAAACTAAGATGTGTGTAACCTTGTGCTGCTGACATTCATACCATAGTTTTATGCACAGTCTTTCAGATATTGAAGGGTATGTCGTTAATCTAATATATTTGGAATAATTCGCTGTGTACCAAATGTTAGGATGCTAATTTCTAAGCTTTATAGTCAATCATGGGAAGACTGACAGCCTGTGCCTTGTATTGTACCCGCTCTCCCTCCAGCTGTTGTATGAGAAGTTCTCTGGGCGCCCAAACGCCATTTGAAGGGGCCCAGACACTAGCCCGCTGAACACCAGGGAGTGAGTGTCTTGTGGAGCTGTAGGATACAGTGTCTCTGGTTGTCAGTCAGATTCTGGCGTGGGTGGATTCTTACAATCTCAGTGAGAGAAAAACTTATACTCTTCTTCAACAAAGAAATGGTATTCTTCTACTATAAAAATAGTATAATAATAATTTAAAAGTATTTGTAAGTAAATGTTACAGTGGAGGAATACAAAACTAAATCCAAAATACCAAACATGCTACAGATAAAACGAAAACTCAGATACCTATTTTCAGAATAAAGTCCCATAACAAGACCTGACTAAAGCTGATACCATTCAAGGAAACACCCATGGGGAGACCACAGAATTATTCCTTTTTGTGGAGAGCAGTTAATACATCCCTGAGAATTATGGGCAGGAAAAACCAAGGAAATAAAAGTTTAGCTTAAATAGTCCTATTCGAGAAAATAAAATTGGGATATTTAACTATTAACCAAAGAGATCTGATTTGGACCAAAGTATCTTTCTTCTAAATAACAGCAACAAAAATACATAAAATAACTGCATCCTGAAACATTCTCAATATTTTTCCTCTTTTTTAATAGGAAATATCACCAGATTTTTGTTGTATTGAAGCAAAGTCCGCATGTTGTCAACACCCCAAAAATGCATCTGTTGGAAATTTAATGCAATATACATTATACCTTATTTGTATTAGAATATTCTGAATAGATATATGTCTTAATTATTATTGCAATATAACACATAGTATATCACTCTACTTTCTTTTACTTTTTAAGTATATAATTTTTATTAAAAATATTGTTTCTATTTTATATTCAGTATTTGAAAATGCAGCATATAACACTCCAAAAAGAAGAAGAATAGCCTACAGAGTTCATACAATCTGATCAGAGTGGGCAACCTTTGGCCTATTTGAAAGTATAATTTTATTGCATAAACATGAAACAATCAAGACTTTTGATTTGATAAAATATTTTAAACAAACATTATTGACCTATTTATTACAGTTAGAAACTATACAAGGCAATTTACAGAATAATTTTTTAAACAAACTTAAAGTGAGGTAGAATGGCCCCTTTTGTTTAAACTTGGAGTGAGAACAAAACAGACTCAGTCTACATGGTACTTGATATATAACATTATCTCTTGTATTAATGTAATGAGAATAATATTTTTGCAGTTAAGCATGATTGTTAACAATTATTAATAGAAGTATTCTAATTTTAAAGCATCTCCGGTGAGCAAAAATGTATTTATTATTCCTCATAAAGTGTTTCTATTTTTTGGTCAATGGTAAGAACTCATGTTGTCTTGAAGAGAGATGACTTAAAAATTATCCTCAGAATTAGTCTGCATCTCTATTTGGATGGGTTTATTTTTGTATTTGATACCTAATAAAATCCATATTCTTTATTATTTTTTAAAAAACTGTTTCTATTTTCCACTTTTAACATTTTCTTTCTTCTAATTTTTAATGTTTTCTCCTTTGGATCTTAAAATATATTCTGAGGTCACAGATAATTACTGAAGTGCATATTTCTATTTTGACTCATACTCTGGCCAAGAATGGAAACAAAAGATGAAGATAGGGTTGACTGACTTTCCCCCAGAAAGAGATGGGAGGGAAAATTCAATATAAACACAGCCATTCCGAACACTATGGATTTATGTCCTTTTGAAATCCTGGAAAGATGAGCTCCATGCGGCATGCCTGGACAGTGTTTGTCCGTGCTCTGTGGATGGTACAGATATGAAATACTACTCTGTAGATGGTGAGACTTGGCTGGAAACATTCCACCTGCCAACTCTCAATTATCCACAACTGTTATTAAATTTGAAAATTAAACAGGACCCAGGCTTCTCTTTCTTTATACTTCTTTTTTTTTTCTTTCTGATAAATTTTTGACAGTTACACTGACATTGTAGTTTTCCAACAGATCTACCTGGTAGAAAAACAAACAAACAAACAAAAAAATACAATCACTTTGAATCCCTTTAATGAACCATGTAAAAAGGATTTGGTTAGAGAGAAAAAAATAGCTCACATAATACCCCACACATTTCCAAGGGGAATCTTGTCATATCCTAGGAGGTGATGCACAGTTTAGAAAAAAAAATCTTTCACTTGAGGCTCTGAAATTGTCTTAATAGTCAAAAATACTAGGCAATAGCAAGTAAGTGACCATGCATAATGTCTATTGGCTGGTATAAGGTGTAGTCTTGCAAATGTAGGTTGTTTTGTTATAAAAAAGCAGACTTTTACTCACAATACTGTATTTTTTCCTAGTTTAGCAGAAGAATTTGGCAGCAATAATGGGTTTTATGTATATGTTACTTTCCAGAAATTTGGCAAGGGTACTATCACAATGCAATTCATTGCATGAAAATGTTAAATCATGTTTTCCAAAAGAACAGACTGTTTAGAAACAAAATATATAGCTAATAAGTCAGTGAAACTAGTTTCATTTCTTGCCTAAAGAGATACATATGAAGAAACTAGAGTGTATATTCCTGAATTATTTTTTTCTAACAAAAAACAACTCTTCTTACCTCTTCTCACAGAGTTCAATGGGGGCCAGTCTGAGGGTGTTTACATGGAAAGTCCCTCCAATCCCAAGGTATTTTTCAGTTGGTTCTAACCTGAGGCCTGAGGAAAAGTCTAGTCTATGATCTGAGTATTCCAATGGTTTAATTATCACCCAATTGTTTAATTAAGAGACCTGTGCAATTTCTCACTTTTCGGTCCAAATGTTTGATATAATATAGGCATAGACATTATTTTAAAATAGGTTACCTAACTCCCCAAGGAAAGCCTTTGACCAATCTCTCTTAATGAAGCAAATGGGGGGGGGGGAGAGGGAACGACTGAGCAAACTTTACCAGTTCTCTATGTCTGACTTTCACTGACATACTGTATTTTTCCATGTATAAGATGCTATTTTTTTTCTAAAATTGTTAGACTGAAAATTGAGGGGCATCTTATACACAGAAGTCAGCCGAGGAGGGAGTCCCGCTGGTATGAAGCTGCCCATACCTTGTCAAACAGGCTTCCTTCCATCACAAGCCTTATTATTACTGACGTCAGCTGATGCCATAATTGGAGGTGGAGGTGGAGAGTGTGCAGATGCAACAAGGACCGGAGCGTTCTGAGCCCATAAAGATGTCAAAAAATAAAAAGATAAATACCGGTAAGCGATTGTCTTACTCTGCAACATTCACACTGAATGTAATCAGCTATGCAAAAGAGCATGGGAATAGAGCTGCCGAGAGACAATTTGGACCTCCTCCCACTGAGTGTATGATCAGACAGTGGAGAAAACAGGAAGAACAACTCCTTAAGAGGCCAGAAAAGAAGGCCTTAAGAGGAAAACCAGCAAAATGTTTAAAATATTGATTTCTTAATTTGGGGTTGGAAAAGTAAGGGGTAGCTTATATATGGGGGCATCTTATACACAAAAAAATACGGTAATCTTTATATGTACTCAATTTTAAAACTATACCCAAAATATTGTTAAAATAGATTTTGGCTCAATAATAGACATATACAATATAGCAATTGTTTTATTTTCTTTTTCTTGTTTAAACATTTGTACAAACTTATTTTCAAGGGAGGTACTTAATTAAGAACTTTTCTCTAATATGTTTTGTCAAACCTTTCTTATGTTTCTAATAAGATGTTAAGCATTGTACAGATATTAAAAACTAGGTTTGAGGCAAGCAAATTACATATTGTATATAAATCACCTGAAAATAATACAAAACGTACATAATCTAGTCAGAATGCACAGGAATTTTAAAAGAGAGAGATTTTATGGAGTCAAAAAGAGAACAAAGAATAACCCTACTAAGGATCATCCTTATATCCACACATATCACCTAACACTAGGTAGGTTTTCAAAAAATACTTAATGAGTAAAGGAGTTTGAGGACTGAATAATCAAATCTATATTGTGCATCCTATAAATTGGAACATGAGTATAATATATAACCCGATGAGGAGTTGCATAATCCACAGTGATGTGGCAATTGTCCAGTCTTGATAAAGATGAGAAAATTCCGTTTATGCGATATCAGAGACATCTCTGGGGCATCGTGGTCAATTGTGGTCAATATAATCTGATACAGCATTGTGGTCAATAATCTGAGGAAGACCAAGGAGCATGAGCATAGGGTTACGGAAGTCCACAACAGTGCCTCAACCGTCAGTGTCCTGCCTGGAATCCTTGGAGGGCTTTAGGAATAGCATAGTCAGATTGGTTCAAGTGCAGGAACAAAAGAAACATGTCTGACACTCGGCATATAAAGTTCTGTGAAATTTAAAATCTGTAATTTTATATTTTTCTTCGTTCAGGCATTCTCTTCTTTATTTTTCTTTTTCCTACCCAATTTCCTTCTTTCCCCTCACCTCCCCCATCGCACTTGCACAAGTAAGAACGGCATCTGAAATTATACAATTTGAAGACAGTTTATTCTGACAGTAATGTTTAAGTGAGTGCTACTTTAAAAGTATGGTCAAACCTCTTTTGTTCTTGCCTAACTACAGATAAGAAAAACATTCCATGCAATAAAAGTAGTTTAGTCTGCTCGATGCTGTGGGAATGATATTTATCTAAAGGCCAAATGTCCCATCTTCAGAGCCGAGGCGTCATGTAGTTATGGTGTCACTACAGAATGCAGACCATCTGGAAAGCAGCCACCCGCCACACCCTCAGGACACCGCTGACAGAAAGTGCACGTTACGGGGGCTCGCCGTTGCACAGCTGCTGGCTGGAGGAATTTCCCAGGAGAACTCTTCAATAGGCTCTTTCTGGCCCATTCCCCACAGAGGATGCAGAAGGCTAGCACCTGCTTGCTCCGAGTGCTGACTTTTAAAAAAAAACAGGCCCTGAGGAAGTCCTCAGAGCATGTGGGGATGGAATCGTGCAGCCAGGAAGCTTACCAGAGGTCTGCCATCGGAAACCCTCAGGGGCTTAAACGCGGGACAGTTCAACGACACTGACTGAGAAAGGAAAGAAACAAATGATGTATTTCACTCTCATTTCAAGGTTGACCTGACACCCAGAAAACTGGCTCATGTTGACCTGACTCACAAAAAACTGGCTCATGTTGACCTGACTCACAAAAAATAGGACTAATGCTGTGAGGCCAGTGGGGGTGATCATGATTCTCTCTTCAATTATCTGCAGACAAGTGATTTTTTCTAAAATTAAATTTAATTAACAATTTATGGTTGGACCTTATATTTACCTTTGTTGTTAATAAATTTCCAGAAAAATGTCATTATTCTCAGATTGTTTAAATAAAACTGTATATACTTTCAACATATGTAAAGTTTTATGTATTTAAAATAGAAGTTGAACTTTTTAAATTTTATTTTTATTGTTTAGAGTATTACAGATGTTCTCCTTTTTTCCCCATTGACCACTCCACCCCGCCTTCCCTCCCCAGGCCTTCACCGCACTATTGTCTATATCCATGGGTTATGCATATATGCATTATAAGTTCTTTGGTTAATACTTTCCCATTCCCTCTCCCCCTTCCCTCTAAGATTATAAGTATATGAAGATAACTTCGGCTGACTCAAGCTTACCAAGTGTCCATCTCTAGAGAGTAAAGAGGGTGACTTGAAAAATTCTCCTGGAGACAGGGCATCACAAAAGAAAACACTCATATGTCATTAAAAAATAGCAAATGTGCCCTGGCTGGTTTTGCCTAGTGGTCAGAGCATCAGCCCTCAAACTGAAGACTTGCAGGTTTGATTCCCAGTCAAGGGCACGTACCTTGGTTGCAGGTTCAATCCCTGGTTGGGGTGTGAACAGGAGGCAATCAATCAATGTCTCTCTCACATCAATGTTTCTCCTCTCTCCCTCTACCCACTCCCACTGTTTCTAAAAATCAATGGAAAAAATATCCTCACTCCGTGGGTGAGGATTAAAAAGCAAATGTAAACCATACTTTGGGGGAAAGGAGCATATTTTTTAACACTAATGACATCTAGAGATTAATCCAGTTGACTCTCTTATAGAAAGTGAAGAACATTAAACAAATCCAGTTTCCCCTAAAATAAAGCACATGTTCCCCACCCTCCACCCATATCTCTTTGTTTGTATATTTATTTTTAATTTATATTTTAAAATCATAGTTTAGAAAACATGCACTCAATGTAAAAAAATTACCTGACAGAGACAAGTTAAAAAGACAACAAAAGTACCTGAAAGCCCTATCATCAAGAAATAAACACAAATAAATTTGGGGGGAAAATCTGTCTGGACTCCTATATATTTTTGATATAGGAATATTTATCTGTATCTGTATCGTAGGTACATGGATAGACATACAAAGCCTAATAGACACTTGTGATAAAGCATCTATATTTCACAGACTCTTTTATAACCTGTTTCATTCAATAGTTTTGTATGTCCATAATATAGAACTGTATTTATTTTGATGTTTGGATCATAACATGAGAATTTATTTACAATTTTGCCATTACTGCATATTAATTTTTCCAGACTGATGGGTAAAACATATTTCATTATTTAATTGCATTTCTTTGCTATTTAGTCAAATTGGAACATTTCCAAAATATTAATGACTATTTGTATTTACTCTTTTTTGGAAAATACATGTTCAAGCTCCATGACATTTTTATTCTATTTATTTGTTTACTTTTGTTCTTAATAATTTCTTAATATTTTAATATTCTTAATATTTACATATTATTTAATGTTCTTAATATTTACATATTATTGATATTAATCTCCTCATATTCGATATTATAAATAATATCCCCAGACTTTCATTCACTATGTAGAAATAAATTTATATATAGTTGTTCTCCATGATCTGCAGGGGATATGTTTCAAGACCCCCAATTATGCCTGAAACTATGGGTAGTACTGAACCCATATATACCATGGTTTTCCCTCTATGTACATATCTATAATAAAGTTTAATCTATAAATTAGGCACAACAAGAGACCAATAACTAGTAAAATAGCACAATTATGACAATCTCTCTCTCTCTCTCTCTCTCTCTCTCTATATATATATATATATATATATATATGGCTAAGTGACTGGCCGACTGGCCAACCAGCTGGTAGGTATGACACGCACTGACCACCAGGGGGCAGACGCTCAATGCAGAAGCTGCTGAGCGACAGCAACTTTGCAGAGTGCCCTCTCACACTCCAGGACCCCTCGGGGGATGTTGGACTGCCAGTTCCAGCCCAATCCCCACAGGCCAAGCTGAAGGACTCCAGCTGCTGGAGGGACTCTGCTCACTCCACAGAGGCCCTTTGAGCCCCAGTGCTGCCCCAGCTGCAGCCAGCAGGGGAGGGACTGAAGGAGGTTGGCTTCAGGGCATGTCCAGCCCATCTCGCCCAGTCCCACCCCACCAGCCACCTTCTAATTAATTTCCTTTTAATGTGCACAAATCCGTGCATTGGGCCTCTAGCATACTATAATAACAGTTATGTGAATGTGCTCTCTTTCAAAATATCTTATTATCTTGTATACATTCTTCTTCTTGTGATGATATGAGATGACACAATGACTTTGTGATGAGATGAAGTGAGGGACTCAGAATGGCATGCAATTTAAAATGTGTGGATAGTTTATTTCTGAAATTTTCCATTTAATATTTTTGAACCAAGGTTGACTGTGGGGCTCACACCACAGAAAGTGAAACTGCAGGTAATATGTGAATACAAACAACAGTATTTATTATCTTCATAAATGAAATTTTTACTTGAGATCATATGCTTCCTTATGGAAGACTGCCTGATATTATATAGTTCATAGAGACTACACAGTCTCTTACATTCTGGTAAGCAAGGAACCAGGTCTATTAATTTGTTATAGAATACTGTATAAATACAAGAGATGGTGGAATGGAGGTGGGAGGAAGGAAAGAGAGGTTGAGAGACCAGTGGAAAAAGAAAGTACTGCCTACAGGAACTTTTCCCAATTTGCTTAATACTAGAATTCTTAGTATCATTAAAGCAAAAGTCCTATGAGTAGGTACCAAGCTTAGAATTAGAAAGTTGTATCACTCGTTACCTCCCTTTTCCTCCAGTAGTGTACAAACTCTCAGTCCCAGCATGTTGCTCTAAACCATTATTTGCACCTCAACAACTACAGGCTGAGCTTCAACTGTCCACTGCACAATATTTAGTCCTTGGTGGGTATTTTCAAACAGAGAATGATGTGTAAAATCAGAAGAATAATGTATTCACATGTGATGAGAAATATCACCATTCAGCAACCAGTTTCTCTCATCACTTTCTCAAAGTTGCTTGACCATAGTGTGGTCAGAAGTATCAAAACCAGATTGGGGACAGGAGTAATTTCCTGATTGCATTGTATAGTGCAGTGAAGGCGAACCTTTTGAGCTCGGCGTGTCAGCATTTTGAAAAACCCTAACTTAACTCTGGTGCCATGTCACATATAGAAATTTTTTGATATTTGCAACCATAGGAAAACAAAGACATATTTTTGATATTTATTTTATATATTTAAATGCCATTTAACAAAGAAAAATCAACCAAAAAAATGAGTTCGCGTGTCACCTCTGACACTCGTGTCATAGGTTCGCCATCACTGGTATAGTGAGTGTCTTCACTGTGTAATTGATGCCAGCTGGCTTCATTATGGCAGCATAGCCAATATATCCCAATTGGCCTCATGAAAGGCACCTCAATCTCTGCTTCCGTGGCTCTGTTGCTTTTTTCAAGTCTTTTATGGCTGACCAAACCCATTCTGTCAATCTCTCATGTCTCTTTTGAGAGAAGTCAGGTTACTGCCTACACCTCTATCTTTTTTTTAAAATAAAAGACTTTATAACTCTGTTTTAAATCATTATTTAAAGTTTAATTATTAGAGTACCATGTCCTTTCCAAATTATTGTAATTGCCTAATGTTATCTACAAACATTATTTAAAATAAAATTTATAAAATCTAACCTTCATTATTAGTAGTAACAGAAAAATCTAAAAATTCCTGTTGTATTTTGCCAGAAAAATAGTCATTATGACAATAATTGCAATACTTAACAACATATTTGATAAGCAGCTAACTTTGATGAATACTTTATAGTATTAGTAATAGTACAGTTGTATAGTAAAATTTAGTATAGGTACATATTATTTTAAATGAGGTATATTCAGAGTGAAAAAGGAAACAATTTCTGCATAAAATATGGAAATAAATGTATACTCATTGATAAGACTGCAATTTTTTAGAGCCTAATCAAAATTTCACAGCCTTTTAATCGTTGTTAAGATTATTATTTTTTACATGACTTCTTGTTCAAATTAGGTAGAAATTTGTTCTTTATTTCTAGAAATACTGACTAATGAATCATATGACAGTCTAGGATTTGAATATTACCTTATTTTCCCCCATTCCTCTGATAGAGACTGAAACAAGTAGCAAGTACTTAAAAGTAAAACACCTAGACAAAGGAGAAAATTCTAAAACAAGGAAAATCCTGGCTCCCCGATTTCTGAATCACTGAAGGTTGACATATGTGCACAGTGTTTTCTGAATGATCTATGGGGACTCTTTTGTCTCTGCTTACACTAAACCCAACTCTTTCAAATGGTCTCCAGCTTTAAGGAAACTTCGACTCTACTGGTTAAATAGAACTTCAAGCTGATTTCTCCGTTCATGTAGTAAAAATAGTGTGTGCTGGGCCAGGTTCAGGTGTTCTGGTGTTTTTTAAAATGTGCAGTAAATTTGATAATTAACTTTTGGATAAGGAAGCCTGCAGGATATAGAACACACTTGAGGAAGAAAAAAATACGTGTGGTGTTAGCAGAATGGGAAGGCTGCCCAGAACTTGTCCCCTGCTGTAAGATTAGTTTGGGAATTAGGGATTTACAGTGCCTACCCCATCGAGAGGGTCTTGGCAACATTCCCTGGAACTGCAAAGATAAATTGGCGGGAGTGAAAGAAATAAGTAAAGGCCAAGGGCTGCTGGATAACAGGCCTTCCTGTCGCTAAGCTGTGATGTTGGGGAGAGTTCTGAAATCAACCTGGGTTCCAGCCTGGGAAAGACACAGTTTCTGTATGTTAACAACTGCCCGACGCAGCATCCGCAGGTCCACCTGAGGAACATCAGGTAGAGGTCCATGTGGGGAGACGAAGGGGGGGTCACTCACTCAGCCCAGGACGCCCTGGCCTATCTCCTGTGACCCTCAGGCATGCAAAGGAGCCTTTTTTGTTTTCATTTTTTTTAATTTTATTAAATTGATTGAGGTGACACTGATTAATAGCAGGTTGTAGGTTTCAAGATAATACATCATCTCTGTATTGCACTGTGTGTCAGTCTGCTTCAGTCAACATGTATTTGAACCCCATTACTCTCTACTACCTCGACCCTGCCCCCTTCACTCCAGCATGAGTTTTTTGTTTGTGAGTTTGTCTTCTTTGTTTCAGTTATATATCCACCTAGGGGTGAAATCCTATGGCTCTTGACTTTTTCTGTCGGACTTATTTGCTTAGCAGAGAAGTCTTGAGAGTAAGACTGGATGATGAGGATGCGGATGACGACAATAACCATGATGGCGATGGTGAAATAGGAAATCCTTAGAGGACTATTACAGGAGGCAGGAAACATTATAATTATTTTTTAAAAGCATCTAAATATATGAATTTAAATAAGATAGATATGAGATACTGGCAAATAATTTCTTTCAAAAGGAAATCCATCAGAATTCACTTCTTATTCAAAATAAAGTAAAATGAAAATGATTGTAATGTAAAAAAGTCTTTTCTAAGTAAAATGCTTGACTTCCTAAAGGGCTTATGTATATTAAGCAAAATAAAGCAGTACTTGAAGTTTGCCTGGAAATTCCCCTTACCTGTTTCTAGACACCACTTTTTATTTCTCATTTTGCTCTTCACTATCCTCCTGTTCCCTAATATGAGAGAAAATTCCAATTTAATATACATTATTAATGGTCTCATTTTCAATATTTTGATGTAACAGATAAATGCAATTTATTATTATTTCCCTTTATATCTTCCTTCTTGCCTTCTCTCTCCTATTTTTATTTTGTTTTTGTTTGTTTTTTTGTTAACCCTCACCAGAGAATATTTTTCCATTGATTTTTAGAGAGAGTGAAAGGAGGAAGGGGGGGAGAAAGGGAGAGAGGAGGAGGAGAGAGAAAAAAACATCAGTGTGAAAGAGACACATCAATTGGTTGCCTCCTGCATGTACCCCTGATTCTTTGGTGAGTGGGCTGATCTCTAACCATTGAGAGAAACCGGCCAGGGCTATTTCCACTATTTTTATTTCTCTTCTTTTACCCCTTCCTTCCATCTTCCATCTCCTCCCTTTCTTCTACCTGTTGTCGTCTTCTTCTTCTTCTTCTTCTTCTTCTTCTTCTTCTTCTTCTTCTTCTTCTTCTTCTCTCTCTCTCTCTCTCTCTCTCTCTCTCTCTCTCTCCCTCTCTCTCTCTCTCTCTCTCTCTCCCTCTTCCTCCCCTCGCCTCCCAGGCCCTAGAAGAGGATCAGGCTTTCCCGTATTTGGTACTTGTGGACTCCAGCTGTCCACTGATGTTGTGGACATTTTGCTGTAAGTTTCTTTCAAATTCTTAAGCCAGAGAAACACCTGACTCAAATATAGAAAAGAATATGCCACTGACAGTCTGTTGTGATCAGCAGTGACTTCTAATATTGACTACTCTGGACAATGATGAGCTGAAATGCACCCCTCAACCCTAACACCAAAACAGGACAAAAGGCAGATCTGTATTGTTATCTACAAACTCACTTATCAGATTAATAAGTTCTGAGGGTCTAAGTAGTGCATGGTAACTAGAGTTGATAATACTATAGTATATACTGGAAATATGCCCAGAAAGTAAATATTAAGTATGCTTGCACACACATGCGCGCACATGGACGCACATGCATACACACACACAAATACGCATACTACAATGTGAGGTGATGGAGTTAGGATTGTGAGCATCCTTTTAATATATATATGTGTATATATATATATGTGTGTGTGTGTATATATATATATATTTGCCACATTGTACACTTTAAATATATTATGATTTTATTTGTCACATACACTTAAAGCTGTAAAAAATAAAATGTCTCATCTTCACATCCTCACCCTCTCTAGGATTGACAGATAAAGCAGGATGCCCATTTAAATTTGAATTTCACATAAAAAGAAAATGTTTTTAGTATAATGTGCCATATTTGTGATAAAAATATTTGTTATTTATTTAAAAATCAAATTTAACTCACAATCTTATATTGTGTTTCTCACAGAAATCTGGTTATCCCACAATATAACATACCTCTCCCAACTATTTCTTTATTATATTTTTAAGTCTCCTTTGTACTTATCATACCATCTAATATTACATTATTCATTCCTCTATATACTGCATCATTGTCTGTATTCCAGCACTGAAATGTTAACTCTCTGCAAGTAGAGATGTTTCCATTTTTTTCTTTCACTGAAACTCAAGCACCTGAAACAACATTTAGCATATAATAGTTGCTCAATAAATAATGAATGAATTATCTTATAATAATGGAAACTTTAAAGATATGCAAACAATATTCTTGCATTTTTAATCAAAATTTATTTTTACAAATTCTTGTCTAATATACTGGCAAAAAGTAAGGAAAAAAATTACAAACAACTAACTTATATGAATCTTTGCTAACAGATTAAAAGCAAGTTAGCACTCCATTTTAGACGGCCCTTTAATTAACTTCTACACAAATTATAAATAATTATAATATTAAATAATCCAATTTCACACTCGTTGGGAGTTTTACTAATGCAATTCTACATATATTCAGAGAAAATGAGAAGAGCGGGCAGGCAGCAGTATGCTTTCCTATGTCATTTAATCTTCTACAGGCTTCCATCCAAACTAAGCAACTCAAATGAAACACAGCTTCCCTTCCCCAGAGGGTTTCACTTGTTCCTTTCCTTGCCTCCGTTCCCTCTACCCCTTGCTTTTCTTCCTGTGCTTTTGACTTTCTCTTTGCTTCCACCCACAGGCACTTTTGAAATGGCCTCAGATGGGAGGGTGAGATCAGAAATATGCCTATAGAACTCTCTACACAAGGATCTGGCAGTCATTCAACACAAACGCAATTAGAGGGCTTACCCTTGCATGAAATATTTGCTTTCCTGATAGTCACCAACTTTAAACTTTAGGAATGCTAGAGCGTAGTGTTTCTCTGTCAGAGCTAGAGTCCTCAATTTCTCTTTCCTCAAAGTTATTGCTTTTAAAGTTTGAATATAGTATCAAAGGCTCACCAAGCAATAAGTAGGAAAGCACAGATTTTATTAAAATCCACTTAGACAACTGTCATTGGAATTCTTTAGCCAGGGTCTTAGAGTTATAACACACACACCCAGAGATACTTCAGAACATTGTTCATAGAGTAAATATTGGATGTTAGAGTGCACCATGCACTGGGCTTAGCAGTGGGAAGCCTTAAAGCTCACCTTCAATGATGGACATAAGCAACTAACCAGAAAATTATAGAATCATTGATAAAGGTACTTGATCTTTCTTATACTTCTACACTGTAGAATAGCCACAAATACAGGAAAACTGCATTTTGCTTTGGGCAAGGAAGAAAATATTTTAAATGTACAAATTTGGTCAAGTCATTGATGCTTGGAGAGAATATATATCCTATATCATAAAAGGCTAATATGCAAATAGACCGAATGGCGGAACAACCGGAACAACCAGACAACCAGTCGCTATGATGTGTGCTAACCACCAGAGGGCGTGCGTGGAACATAGTGGGCATCGGCTGCTGCGGGATGGTGGAGCAGGTGAGCAGGGGCGCCAGACCAAGGCAGGGTGCCGGTCGCTGTCATCGGGGCGAGCCACTGGTAGTTACTGAAAATTCTTTGCTCCCACGCACTGCAGTCCTGCCTGGCGCTTGCACCTGCTGCCAGCGCTGGCCCTGCTCTCACCTGCTGCTGGCCCCGATCACCCCTGAGGGCTTCTCCACCTCCCCCTGCTCCTGAGGGGCAATTGGCCCCAATTGCTCCGTGCTGTCAGTGGGTGTGAGTGGGCCTGGTGCCGCCAGCACATGGGAGCAGTGGTGGTGGTGGTGGCGGGGAGCAGGGCTGCTGGCAGACGGGACAAAGGGCTGAGTGGGGGCGCGGAGGATGGGCCAAGACCTGCCCCTGTGCCTACCACAGCCTCGTGGCCCACAGTTCCTTTCAAGGTGCACAATTTCATGCACTGAGCCCCTAAGATAGATAGATAGATAGATAGATAGATAGATAGATAGATAGATAGATAGATATATACACAAATACATACCATATGTCTATTAAATATTTAAGTTCTGAAATCTGGGAAAAAATTTCACCCTAAATCAGTAAAAATAGTTGCAGTATTACAATCATTGATTTCAATCACCATATTTTACTCTACATTGTATCCTTAGAACCTAGTCTCACAAATAGATGTTCAATAAACATTTGTTAAATTGAAATTTAATTATAATGTATGTGATACTAAGAAATGTTATGCCATGTTAAAGTATATGCAGTAGTCTTTGATCTTCTTTGAAACAGAATAAAGTGAATAGGCAAACACTAAAAGTATTCCAAAAATATGAGTAAAATTTATTGGGTGTTCAGGATATGGCAGATACCCTGCTAAGTACTTTAAAAGTACTTAAATCATTTAGTCTTCAGATAACCTTGAGAAGTAAAGAACCATTTTAAAGATGAGAAAACTGAGGCCTAGAGAGTTTTTTTAAAGAAGTTACCCAATATCACTTGCATTAGCTTCCTGTAGCCACTGTAAGAAATTGTCTCAAACCTTAAAACAAGAGACATTTATTTTCTCAGAAGTCTGAAATCAGTATCAGTGGGCAAAAATCAAGATGTTGTGCTCCCTTTGGAGGTTCTAGGAAAGAATCTTTTCCTTGACATTTATAATTTATACTGGCTGCTAACATTCCTTGGCTTGTAGACACATCACTCCAATTTTCAAAGCATCATCTTTAAATCTCACATTGGTCCATCTTCACAAACTTACATCTTCTGAGTGTGGATCTAATTTCCCTCTGCATGTCTCTTGTAAGGACACTTGTGTTGGTATTTAGGACCCATCCAAATAATCCAATAATCTTCTCATCGCAAGATCCTTAATTTCGTCATTTCTGTGAAAGCATTACCATCAATGATAACATTCACAGATTCCCCTGATTAGCAACTGATGCGTTATAGGAGCCATCATTCAGTCCCACACAGGATTAGATCTAAGATTTGAACAGGCAATCTGCCTCCAGGGCCTTTGCTCTTAACCACCATGATATAGTGCATCTGCAATATGTAACTTTGATCTAGATAGAAAATACAATGGATGACAGCCTTAGCAAAACGCTAGATGAAGATAAAAGACAGGTGGGAACTACCAGATGTTTTAAGGGGAGGGAAGATGAAATAAAACTGGCTTTTCAAACAGAGTGTTGTACTTTGGTTCAGAGTGTGGTGTGAAATAGAGAAACCTGACCTTGGAATCTAGGAGAGTGGGTAGGAAACTATTGAAATTGTTTATGCACAAAATGGTAAGGACCTGAGCCAGGGTGATGGCGAAGGAAATGGAAAGTGTGGACAGAAGAAATATGAAAGAAGAAATGCCAAGACTTGTGACTGAGCAGATCAGAAGGACAACAGAGATGGAAGAACTTTTCACTCATTCAACGTTTGTAAGCACTGTCAATATGCCAGCCATTGCTTGGATCCAACTATGGAGAGTTAAATCACAGTTATTATTTTTGAAAAGTGCAATAAAAGAGAACAAATAAATGATTAAAATAAAGTGTGGTGGGCCTGATGCAGTGAAAAAGCACTGCATGGACTGGGAGTATGGAAGGTGTTGTGGTTTAGCTTCTTCCAGAATAAGGCTTAACACAAAGATTCCAGTCCAAGCAGGATGTGAAGTCAGGAAACACAGGGAATGGATGAAAAGAGGAGAAGGCCAATAAAGCATCATTTTCAAGCCAATGACCAGTTGGGTAACTGGAACTCAGTCCTGCTGGGCCCTCTGAGAACCAGTGCAGAAAAGATTCTACCTTTTATCCCACCCCAGGGTGTTGGGGTTGCTGAGAGATTCACACACCAGGTAGCCATGAAAAACTAGAAAATTTTGTCATTGTCGTTGTTGTGGAGGTTCTAGGAGCATCTGGCTAAAAATAAATATTTTTAACATTTAAGTCTTACTTTAATAGCCCATAAAATAAATTTTCAGTAATGGTGAATTTTTTTTATTCATATCGCTAGGGAAGAGAGTCATTAATCCTGAGAATGGGCCAGGAACATTCAATCCAATAATTATACATCAACGTAACAGAGTCTCCACCTCTTAACATTGAGTGTATTTATGTATTTCTATTTCCTGAGATACTCCCCACCTGGGGCTACCCTAGCCATCTTCTACACTCCAGCATTCTAATTCTTACATTCTGATTCTTCCAATTGGCTGTGCAAAGGAGACAGCATATAGCTGAGTTAACATTCATTTCTATGTTAGCTCATTTCTTCAGAGGTTCCAAAGACATTTTGTACTTCTGGTTTGGAGGGAGGACCACTCCCCAATGTAACAAAAATTTAAACGGGATTTCCGAAACAGTCATAGGAATAAAAAGGCCCAGGGGGCTTATGGAGAGGATCTTGTTTCCCACCTGAGTGTGAGCCTGGTTTCCTGCAGCAGCACGTGAATCCCTCAGACCTTCCCTACGTGCGCACCTGCCATCACCTGTGACTGCCCACACCCTTATGCTGTATGCATTTCAGGAACTTATTCAGACTGGTAGAGGGTTGGTCCATCAGGAACCATATCACCTGCAGTTTTTATGGACTGTTCAGTAATGAAAAGAGAGTGGAGTTTGAATTGCCTGACATGGAAACCTTCAAGAAGCTGTGGAATGTGGTCACTGGTATTGCTGGTATCTTTTAAATGTCAAGAGAGCAGAATTTCTCTTGTCAGTTGTCATAGCAAGGCTAACAATTAAAGCCATCTGCTCTTCATTTCACTCCCCAAGGGCATCTTTCATTTTTCACCTACTTCCTGTTGTTGACAGCACAGTTCCTCCCAATTTCTCCCTGAAACTGTGAGGTCACCACCAGGCTCAGGTCACTGAGTGAACTGCTGGTTTGGTCCAATCCCCAGAGTGTCCTTTGTCCCAGGAGCCTTCGGTAACTGGACCCTGCAGCAGATGCAGATCATGAACATCGGCCCCTCCCCAAGCTGTGCTGACAGGGCAGTGCGCATGCTGTGCCAGGGCCACCATCACAGTGACACGGTTCTTTAAGGAACAAGACAGAAAGGAGGGAAGAGGGGAAATAAGGACGGGGGTGAGAAGAATGGGGAGAGGAGAGGAATAAGCGAGGGAGGAAGGCAGGAAGGGAGGGAAGGAAGAAAGAACAGAAAAAGAGAAAAAAACAAGGGGGGAAAAGTGAGTCTTCATTTTGAATTCAGGCTCCTTATTTTAATGTCTCTGATGGTGTTAAAATGTCTGTCAATCACAAATTCTATTCGCCTTCAATGCAGTGTTTATCTTAACAGAAGGATATGGCAGCAAATGGAAAAGAGCAGAAAGTATATAGAACAAGTTTATAGATTCCATAGACCAGTGATGGCGAACCTATGACACGCGTGTGGAGGTGACACGTGAACTCATTTTTTTGGTTGATTTTTCTTTGTTAAATGGCATTTACCTATATAAAATAAATATCAAAAATATAAATCTTGCCGAAACCGGTTTGGCTCAGTGGATAGAGCGTCAGCCTGCGGACTGAAGGGTCCCGGGTTCGATTCCGGTCAAGGGCATGTACCTGGGTTGCGGGCACATCCCCAGTAGGAGATGTGCAGGAGGCAGCTGATCAATGTTTCTCTCTCATCGATGTTTCTGACTATCTCTCTCCCTTTCTCTCTGTAAAAAATCAATAAAATATATTTAAAAATATATATATAAATCTTTGTTTTACTATGGTTGCAAATATCAAAAAATGTCTATATGTGACACGGCACCAGAGTTAAATTAGGGTTTTTCAAAATGCTGACACGCCAAGCTCAAAAGGTTCGCCATCACTGCCATAGACTGTGAAACAAACCCTAAAGGTGAATTGACCTGCAGTGATTCAAACCAATACGTTTGCTGGTTAAATGTACTGAGGGGTGTTCTTTATTGTCGTTTCTGTGATAGCTCCATGAAACAATTAGGAAAGCAACCCCATCGCTGAGAGGAAGATCACTGTACAGTTCTAGGGATGGATTTATTTTCCTGTCTGATATCCAAGGCCATCAAATATTGCATACTCATAAAAATTGTGAATTCATAATGCAAACTGGGAATCAACTTATTTATCAATCCAATCTAAACAAAAGCAAAGTTTCTAGAAATCACCATGAGCATGAAGATCGGGTATAAGCTAGGGAAATGCACAGTTGCTGTTATTTCAAGCCAAATTTTTAAAAAACCTAATCAGGTTTGTTAATAGGTTTTTTCATTTTAGATGTTCATTGCTAACCAAAGCAAATAAACAAATTTTAAGAAATAACTCTCTTTGGCTCTATAGACATCAGAACCAAATGAGTCATTTCAGGGCTCCAGACATGTAGTATTGGCCTAGTATACACAGAGTGTATTTATTTGGGTTAGCAAATTAGTCACTTGAGAGGTTCATTACTTTAGGTCCCTCAGGTACCATTGAGTAAATTGCTGCTCTAGCCTTTCCTATGGCAGTGCCTCATGTGAAGGTCTCTGTAGTTAGTTAGTTTGGCTCATTAAAAACAGAGTAGAGTAAACATCCTGCTTATAATCGTCTCTGGATATTTCTGAGCTCATAAAGCACAAAGTGCCGACACCATGTGTGAGGTTTAAGTTTGCGTCAAATCATGTCTACTTTACAGTTTTTGAAAACACAGAGTTAAAATCACAAAAGTCAAGGAGACTTCCCAGCAGCTTCTGTTATAGATGCATCCAGAAATCAAGAGTCTCGGACAATGTTTTTCCCTAATAATTACCATATTGTAAGTTCTGTGAATCTTTTCTTTTTAAGCTAAAGTTATTACAATGTGTTTCTGGATTCTTCTTCAGAGCATATCAAATAGATGACTCTCTATCCAAAGACACTTTAAATAAACTATATCTTTGGGGAAGCAACACTACAGCAACCTCAGGTTCAAAATAATTCAGCTATATAGCTATTTATATTGACATAAATGTTTTTCCCACCTTCTGTTACTGACAAAATGACAAAATACCATGGCCCCTTCCCTAAGACCAAATCATATATGAGTCAGAAATGCAAGAGAGAGATTCATGAATCATGAAAACCAAAAGAGTAAATAAATAAAAAAAGAAATTTCTGATAAATGGAAGTGAGCATTTGCATGAAAGAGAAAAATTTATATATATATATATATATATATATATATATATATATCCCTCAAGAAATGAAAGGGGCCTTGCACAGAAAATGATGATAGTTGGCCTTGAGCTGAGGTATGTGATTAACTTGCTTCTCTGCACTTGATATCCAAAAAAAAGTAAAAAATAAAAGAGTCCAAGATGAGAGACTGAGTTCATATGTTTACCTGACTTCACTCTTGATATCAAATGAAAATAAAAAAATATGAGTAAATTAATATTATTTCTGGAAAACAGAGGTGAGCCATTACTAGAATTTCTGGAAGATGAAAAACAGATGGGATCAAATTTAAAACAAAACAAATAAAAAACAACTTGAATAAAGAACTTGTGATCAACAGATGAGTCAAAAGAATAGACTATCACAAAGTTTTTTTCTATTCACGTGCTAGCATGCAAAAGCTGGAAATGCGTGCAGACCAGGGCGCTGTTGGTGTCATAGTGTGATTCCTCTACCAAGGTCAGCAAATGTCAAACATCCAGCCACAGTGTTGCAGGACACACAGTCTATCTGGAAGAACATCCATGAGTCTTTATGTGCTAAGAAACAACTGTAGTAATATGTAGAATAGCAGGATCCTTATCAATGGATGCTCAAGTGACAGTACAATGCAGTGTTTGTCCTTCACAACAGACCCTTAGCAAGTTAGGGGGTGCAAATAAACTCTTCTCAGAGAATCTGTTTTACATGTGGAATAAGGTTAGGCCTTGTCAGGAGGCACATCCTTTCTTCCAGGTAGATCTCTCTTCAAAAACATTTTTGAAAGCCCCCAGTGTGGCTTGAACCAGAGGAGGACTGAAAGCTTAGCATTTCTCAGCACATTTCAGAGGGGCCACACCAGGACTCTCCATCAGGAATGCCCTGGACATCACATTGTTTCTGAGTGGGCTGCATGCCCTCAAAATCATATTGGGAATTTATTGGAATTCCAATAAATTATATGTTAATTTGAGCAGAAATGAAAACCCTTACAATATACCAGTAGAGTTTTCTTATTAAGGCACATAATATGTGCTTCCATTTATTTTTGAAAAATATATTTTATTGACTTCAGAGAGAAAGGGAGAGGGGGAGAGAGATAGAAGCATCAATGATAAGAAAGAATCATTGATCAGCTGCCTCCTACACGCCCCCCACTGGGGATTGAGCCTACAACCCGGGCATGTGCCCTGACCAGAATCAAACTGGGACCTCCTGGTTCATAGGTAAACACTCAACCACTGAGCCATACTGGCCGGGGAATATGTGCTTCCATTTAATCAGCAAAACCAGATAGACACAGTTAAAGAAATGTCTCTACTGTTTACCATAAGCATCACATTCCCTGCCGGTTCTGGATAAGTATTTGTTTGCAAGCTTGATCGCTAAAAGCTCCGTGTCTCTCTCTGTCCTCCTATTCAATGGCAACCGCGAGAGCTGTGTGTTTAAGATGGCAACACCTGAAAACAGAAGAAGCCTGGGGTCACTGCTCAGAGGAGAGTTGCCAAAAAGAACCTTCCAACCCACTTCAAACTGTGAAATGAGCAAGCAATCAACTTTTATTGTATTAAGTTCCAAGATTTGGGGACTTGTTTGTTACTGCAGCGTGGCCTATTCTCTCCAGTCTGTTCTGAAAATCTACTTGAGATAGAGTATTGACGTAACCTAAAACAGGGCATTGGCTTAGGACTCAGGGGGAATAAGCAAAGGAACTGATATGAGAGGCTTACTAGATGACAATCTATGTTACACAGAAGTAAAATATTTGGATAAGCTATCTGATGCAATAACTTGAGAGGCAGGCCATGTGCCTGCTGAGTGAAAAGCTCTAGGGGGAAAGGGTGGAAATACCACATTAGTGTGTTTAGACTGTTATTGACTGTGTTTAACAAGTTATTACAGGAAGAGGATGAATTTAGAAAAGAATTGTCTAGTTTGCAAATGATTATCTTAGGAAAAAAGAGTTTGGGACCTAGTAAGTTGGGAAAGTCTAGCTGCTTCTGAACTCAGAGGGGTGGGGAACAGATTTAAGGAGCCTGTGAGCAACACTGTCCAGTAAAATACTTCTCAAGTGAATCAAGGAAAAGCGGATATTCGGGGTATGCCCTCCTCATCTATTGTGTTTCCAGGTAGGCTGAAGTAGCAGTCCTTCTATTGAAAAAGATAGACTTGAAGGCAAAAAAGCAGAGAAATGAACTAAATAACTTGTCTTTTAATTCATATGTATGTGTGTGCACTGAGAGGGACCATCTTTCAACCCAGTTGCAGGGTGGTTTATTATGTTCTAAGATATTTAATTTTATGTGTCAACTTGGGGACCACAGTGCCCAGGTTTTTGGTCAGACATTTTTCTGGATATTTCTGTGAAAGTGTTTTTAAATGAAATTAACATTTAAATCAGTGGATTTTGAGTAAAACAGATTATTCTTCATAATGGGGGTGGGCCTCCTCCAATCCATTGGAGGCCTTTATAGAACAAAGACTGACCTCTTTCAAGCAAGAAGAAAATCTATATATATAAAAGCCTAAGGGACCGGACAACCAGACAACCGGCTGGTAGCTGTGACGTGCACTGATGTGCACTCAATGCAGGAGCTGCCCCCTGGTGGTCAGTGTGCTCCCACAGTGGGAGCACCACTCAGCTGACCGAAGGGTGCCAGACGCCAGGCTCATGGCTGGTGAGCACAGCTGCGGAGGCAGGAGCCTCTCCTGTGGACACTCCCCCTGCACACGCCTCTCCCATCCTGACTGGGACTGACTTCTCCAATCCCACAGACGCTTCTCCAGTGCTGCTGCTGCAGGAGGAGCGAGGCTGCGATGATAAGCAAGCAGTGGCAGTGGCAGGCGCAGCAGGGCCAGGATGAGCAGGAGCAGCACAGCACCCAGCCGCCTGCTGCTTCGCACACTACTTGGTGCTGTGCAGGATGGAGGCGGACAGTGGGCTGGAGCCCGACGAGCTGGCCGGTAAGGCTGGGATGTGGCAGCACAGAGGTCCACTGATCCCTGCAGGCCAGGTCAAGGGACCCCACTGTGCATGAATCCATGCACCAGGCCTCCAGTTGAAATATAAGTATTCAAAAGGATTTGATGAGTGAATGTGCTACTTATTGTGGCCTCCACAAGAGTCTTTAACCATCAGATAAACTTTGGTCTAAACTAACCCGTGTAAAACCTGAGACACCACTCCTAGATATATACGGCTTTGTCAAGAAGTGCCTTTTCTGCTTAGGGACAGGGAGGCAAGTACACCATATTGTTAAAACCATTTTTCTCTTACGTTCAAGTTAGTTTGCTGATTGAGAATGGAAAAAAACAAGAGTCGCTAGGAGAAGCTTAGTCCTTTAAAACCCTATTGCTCAAACTAAGATAGTAATCGCCCCATTGTAAAGCCCCTGTGTCCACATATCCCACAAGAGTTGTTGGGGATGCAAAAGCAATGGAGCCCCTATAAGACAGTGCTTTCCAAGTCCCTATTTGGGAACTCAGAACACTTGCAAAAGATCAAAGGTAGTCTGCAAGATTTGAGTCATTATAATTTTCCTTCTACACTACTCACATTTGATATCAGGTCTCTTTCCCCTCATTACTTTTTTTTTTAATTCTCATGAACTATTTTTCACTCAGCAAAACTTCTTTTTTGGCTTAGTTTTTTTTTTTGTGATTGTGGCTCATAACCAAGAAAGGATTTTAGAAAAGTGGGGAACACGGGAGTGGGGTACCAAGAGTAGGAAAAAAGAAGGAAAGAAAATAAAGTATCTTCCCTTTAAGATTAAGGTCTGATTCTCATTAGAACCATCTTTTTCATTTCTTTTAATCCCTGGAAACATAAGACCAGCAGTTATTTTAACGGGTGATCTAATTCATGCCACTGCCTCCAGGAAGAATAAAATCTAAACCATACAAGATAAATAATAGCTGGCTTATTCTTAAAACTGTCCAAAGGAAGAGATTCCACAATTTTCTGTCTCCATATTCATATAAATAACTTATTTTTTACTATTAACTTAAATTCTATTTTTTCACTTTCTTCTCTCTTCTCTTTCTTCCTTCCTCCCTCCCTTCTACCTTCCGTCCTGTTTCTAATTTTCTTCCACCATCCTGCCTCTGTCCCTCTTTTTCTAATTCTTTCTTCCTTCCCTCCCTCTTTTCTTCCTTTCTTCCTTCCTTTTCTTCTTTTTTCCTTTTTCTTTCTTTCTTTTTCTAATTATATTAGTCTGTTTAGGCTGGCATAATACAACTCCAGAGGCTGGGTGCCCTAAATAACAGAAATATGTTTTCTCACAGTTCTGGAGGCTAAAGTCAAAGATCAAGGAGCGATCAGAGTTGCTTTCTGGTGAGGCCTCTCCTCCTGGCTTGTAGATGGCCACCTTCTTGCTGTGGCCTTCACATGACCTCGTGTGTGTGTGTGTGTGTGTGTGTGTGTGCGCACACATCAGTCCTATAAGATTAGGGCCCTACCCTTATGACCTCACTCAACTTTAATTACCTCTTAAGTCTCTGTCACCAAACACATTGGGGATTACACTTCAACATATAAATTTTGGGAGATACAATTCAGTCCTTAACACCACTGTAGTCAGACATATCTGGATTCAAATTCCTACCAACTCCATGACTTTAGGCAACTTGTCTAACTCCATCCCCTTCATTTTCCTCTTCTGTAGAGTGAGAACAATAAAACTAAACATTGAGGGGCCTGCATGAGATTTAAATAAATAAATTTTAACACATTAACACATGTTTGCCCTTAATTTACTCTAATGTTATTATAATGACCTCCTTCAGCCTTTTCTTTTATAGTCTATATAACCAAAATGTTTTCCAATTTCTTTCAAAAAATGCTTGTGGCATTTTCATATTTCTTTTTACTAACTTAACATTTACCATTTTCTTCCTGTGTGGCAGACACCATGCTAGGCACAGGCTGCACAGTGGTGCCTGAATCAGTCTCTGCTCTCATGCAGCTTCCAGTCTAGATGGGGGAGTTGACCACCAACTAATGAAAATACCAATAGTATGCAATTACAGCTGATAGGAGCAATTTTTAAAAGTTAGTTTACTGTGACAGGAAGGACATGTTTATATTGGAGGAGGGGGCAGGGAAAGCCTCACTTCTAAGGTTTCTATTTTCTGTCCTAGACCTTCTCAAAATCTTTACAATTCAACTAGCTCTTAGAAAATAAAAACAATACCAAAGGCTGCAATAGTTCCAGTGAGTTAAAATAAATAAAATGGGGGAGGAAAGTCCCAGGATGTCTGGAACACATAAATCAGAACTAAAGCAGTAGAGCCTTATTGGCCAGTGAGTGATTCCCTCACAGACAGATCAGATTTTCACAGATGATTAAAATTTTATGGTTTAAATCGAAGAACACTAAACAAGAAATAGGTACCTATTGGAAATATCTTGTCATGGCTACAATAATCTACTAGTAGGACTACTATAATGAATAAGATACAAATATTTAGATCATACATACATACATACATAATTTTAACTTGTAAACTTCTGTATTTATAGGAGAATTACTAATCTGGAAATAAGTCATATGTGCAACATATATTTTTAAGAGTATTTTTAATGATTGTACAAATATTCTTTGTACAGAAAAGTTGACATCTTATTATGGGCTATCTAAGTAATGGACCCAATAGACAACCTAACCAAAAGATAGTCCAAAATAGAGATGTTTTAAAAAAGAGAGAGAAAGCAAAAGAAAAGAATCATATTTTTAAAATGTAATTGTAGCCCTGGCCAGCTGGCTCAGTAGGTTGGAGTGTCGTCCCAATGCACTAAAAGGTTACAGGTCCGATTCCCAGTCAGGGAACATACCTAGGTTGCAGGGAACATACCAGGTTTTATCCCCGTTAGGACACTTACCGGAGGCAATTGATTGATTTCTCTCTCTCACATCAATGCCTCTCTCTCTCTCTCTCTCTCTCTCTCTCTCTCTCTCTCTCTCTTACTTCCAATAAAAATATATCCTTGGGTGAAGGTTTTTTTTAATGTAATTTTGACAGAAAAACTCAGTAAAATTTCTCCCAGCAAAAATAACCTCCGAAGAAATTTTGGCTGCACAAGAAAATTATCTCCTCTAATGGACCAATGAGTGAAAGTAGCCTAGTGTATGGATGAATTATGTCCTTCCCATGTTCATATATTAAAGCCCTAACTCTAATGGCTGTATTTGGAGGTAGAACTTTTGAGGAGGTAATAGAGTTAGGTGAGGTTATAAGGTCTCTAACCTAGTCTGACTGGTCTCCTTATAAGAAGAGAGAGACACCAAGGAAGTAGAGGCACAGAGGAAAGGCCATGTGAGGACACAGTGAGAAGGCTCCATCTGAAAGCTGAGGAGAGAGGTCTCAGGAGAAACCAAACCTGCCAAGACCTTGATCTTGGACTTCCAGCCTCCAGAATGGTGAAAAAAAAACCTGAAGAATATGGATGATATAATTTAAAACAGTTAACCATATAGGTAAATCTAAATAATTATAAATCTAGCTACAAAATTAAATGCACAGTTTTAAAAAACATTTCTTAAAAATAAAATACATAATTTCAAATTTAATAATTTAGTGTATTAATTTGACTTTAAAATAATAAAGTTTTTCATGTCATGTGAAAAAAAAGACTGACCTTAATTTTTTTTACAGTACAAATTTCTTAAAAGTTATAGAGTAAAGGCACAAGCCAGAGAAAGATTTATTAGGCAAAGGCTATGAAATCAATGCAGAGAAAAGAGATTTCACGGTAAAAAAATATATGTATGTACATATATTAAACAAGAGGGTTATCTAATACTGATAAGAAGAGATAACAGCTATGAAAGTTTACGAGCAGAATAATATTTCATAGAGATATACAAAATCAAACCTATGAAATGAAGTAAAATAAACTGACAAGTCTTTTGCGGGTTGAGTAGACCCCAAATAATGAAAATATAGATCTGTATCTAATCTGAATAAAGTTGACAAATAATAAATAGGCATAGGACTGAGCATACTTCCAACTGAATAAACTGTTTATGGAGGTCCCATGGCCCATTGACAAATGTTATTTTGTCACAGGAGAAAAGAAAAACCTCAAATCCTAAAATGCTAAAAATATATATATTTCAAATAATACAAGAAAAATTTATGTTATACATAAAATATTAACAACAAAAAAGGCCAACATATGGTGACTTGAAAATAGTCCCTAAGTAATTGTAGTGCCAGGGAGATGTATAAAATTACAACTATGGTGTGTAGATTACAGATTCTTTAGGGCAAAATCACAAGACTATGTGAGTTAAGGGTTCAGGATCATGCTGGGAACTGATCTGTCAGTGAGGTAGGCCTGATGAATTATTTCTTGAGGACAGTTTTGAGGTCTTTTCCAGTGTCCCTCTGTCTAGTCTCATGGGAAAGTAGCCAGGGGGTCGTTCCACCTTATGGCTCAGGAACTGAAACGTAACTTAGGTCAAGGTGTTATCCTTAGCCTGCCAGAAGCCTAAGCATGTGACCATTAGTCAGCTCCAGGCTACTGTCTTCTGCTGTCTTAAAGTTTTGTTGATTTTAGAGGGAAAATGCTAGATCTCTGAGGGGTATATATACAGGGGTTGGCAAAAGTAGGTTTACAGTTGTGAGTGACATTCTATTGAGTTAATAAAGCTATTGCAATAATTATAGCCTGCATGTCTTTTTCCATACAAATTTACACTTAATAAAAAAAATTATTCTCTTTGACTTCTATTGAAATGGTTTTGTTCTCTTTTTATCTGTTAATACAGGGCAGGGCAAAAGTAGGTTTTCAGTTGTACATGAAACACTGAGTTTATTCTTGTATTATTTATTAATTATTGTAATATTTTCCATATGAACAACTGTAAACCCACTTTTGCCACCACCCTATATTTAGAGAGAGATGATTTCTAGAGCTAAGATTTAAAACTAAATTTAATCAAAGTCATAAAGGACCCTTGGTTTCAATTTCAGGCTGAGATATCAGAAAAAAAGATGTGCTCAACTTCTGTGTTCTCTGTTTTTAGAGAAAGGTGCATGCCCTATCCCTCTGTTTGATGGCTAGGAAATGGGGGAAATTAGAGCAAACTTGAAGGATATATATTGAGGATGAGAGAGTCACTCCACCAACCACAAACCGATCACATCTGGATTGCTAAACAATAGTGTTTGATCCCCTGTATTTAAGGTCCCTTTGAAACAGCAGCTTAGCTCAATTAATATATTCGTTTGAACCATATGAAATTGCTGTTGTTCATTTAATAGTTGTTGACCTTGGGGAAAATGGCAATTCTATATGGTTCAATCTATTTATTAGATTAGTTGAATTTCTGTATTATAATCTCAAAAGGCTCCCAGTATCTGTTCTTATCCACTATTTTTTCTCAAGGGAAATAATGAGGCCCTAAGTCAATCTTATTCTTTCAGGATCGAAGGATTTCTTTATAAACAAAGAAATGAATAAGCAAAGAAAGTGATGGGAAGGAAAAATACTATGATTATATTCTGTCACAGGGTATAAAGAAAGTAAGCCTTAGGAGATTCTTTTCTTTCTCTATTTGCTTCCAGTATAGGGGAGCTTTCTTTAGTAGGTATCTTTGTGTCATCTGTTCTTTCTCTTTGTTCTGCTGGTGTGAGGGTTTTTTTACATGTATGCTTATTTTTGCTGATGTGACATGCTCTTTATTTTTTAAATTTGTGACAATTTTTTTGGCAGCTCTTGCCTCAGGTTTATTTGTACCAATAGCACAGGAGGACACCAGCCTCGTGCAGGCAGCAGCCCAGGGGTCCCACCAATTTTTCCATCCTCATATCAGCAGACAGAGGCCTCTATTGTGGAGCTTTTGCGGGGCCTGGGCACCTTTGGAAGCCTAAGCTGGAGATGGAGCTGGGATTATAGTGTCAGCCACAGCCTGGGGCTTGGTTTGAGCCTTGGCCTTGGCCTTTGGCAATGCCTGAGACCCTTGGCGATGCGGGCACAAGCACATTTCCCAATCTTGGGGGGAGTGATGTAGGCAAGTTCACTGAGCTTGTAGCTGCTGCCCTTTGAAGTGTTGGTCTTGACCTCCTTGGGCTTTCTGAGGACCTTGATAGCCTCAACGCGTGCACTCGTGGCCTTGGCACTGCCAGCCTGCACCTTCCTCAGGCCCTTCTTGTTGTGTTTCTTGGCAAAGCTCGTGCTCCCAGGGAACCCGGGGTCTGCCCTGTTACAGATTTGTGTGTTTGTGATCACAGTTTCTTGATGCCATTTTCTAGACTGATTATGTGTGGTTTGGCTCATGGCTCCTAAAGTGCCTGGGACCTGGAGAGAAAATTTTCTTAAAGCCTAAGTTGAGGAAGGTAGATTCCTCCAGAAAGTATTCACGTGTGTTTCTGCCAGGTACTTGGGAACACTACTAATCATTTCAATGATTAAAGAATCATTTAAAATTAAATCCACAGTTTTAGCTGTGTCTGGGAACACACTTAGTATTAATTGGTGCTACAGATCCATGAGAGAGCGAGCATGTGGTTAGAACTTCTCAGGAAGTTATCTTTCTCTCTAGCTTGTCTCAGGGTTAAGGCAGATTTCTTTGCATTCTTCTAGGGGTAAAGAGGAAAGGGGGTCCTTTAATTACTCTTCACTTATATCCTAAAAATATAGCTTTTGGCAGCTCCCAACTTCCAGGGCAGAGCTGCCCGAACTCCCCACTCTGGGTGACCCTGAGCCTGGAGTGTAGCCCTTTCTGCCCCAAAGCATTTTGTAAAACTGAAGGTCAGGTTTATCTCATTCAACAAAGCCACTTCAAAAATAAAAGTGGCTTCCCTGGCCAGTGTGACTCAGTTGGCTGGAGTGTGGTCAGGGCGGGCATGTGACAGAGGCAATTGATCGACGTTTCAGTGTTTTTCTCCCTTTCTCTCTCTAAAATCAATCAATCAATAAAAGTGGCTTCAATCATTTCATTACTGCTCCAGGTTCCTACTTTGGGTTAGAAGTTGTCCTGAGAAGTCTTCTTATTGTATTTGGGTTTTTGATGCTTTTAAAATTTTTTCTTGTTTTTAGTGAAAGTGCTGGCTCAAATGGCTTAGTCATTCATATTACCAGTTAGTAAGGTCATTGATAAATGTAAAAAAAGAATATTTTAATATTAAATTAGCAAAAAATATTGAAGTAGCTAGCTTTGGATGTATCTGGCACATCAATATTTACCCACTTCACCTGCCTCTGCCCCATTATTTTATTTATATCCTCTTATTTACACCAGTACTGAGGAGCCTATTTGAACCACATATACAAATTTCAAATCGTTTTTTGGAATTAAAATTCTTGTGTAAAATGATACAAACTCAATGGCTCTTGATTTCCAGACATTGTATTTGATACTTGAATATCTCTGCTCTATTGCAAGACATTCCTTAACTTATATTAAAATAAATCTCCAAAAATGTGTCCCAAATACATTTTGCTTGATGATTAAAATCATTCCAAGCTAGGAATTTGACAAAATGGATGAGGTAATTATAATAGGAAGAATAATACAATGAGAACATATTTCAAGCCATAAATATCAAAGAAAATGAGGATCCTCTTCTCAAAAAAAAATATGAAGTACAAAGCTAAATATTAGTCAATGATCAGGAATGCAAAACAACCCCAGTCTTTCTACGAATACAATGTGAAATTGTAGTGTTTGCACGCCCTGTTTCTTTCCTTTCTCATTAGTTCTTCCTTGGGGAGAATTTACAAAAGAAATTCTTTGTACATGATGTCTCCTCCATGGACTCCTAAAAGTCTTGGCACCATCCACGCAGAATGTACCATGAAGCATTCCTTTGTATTGTACACAGTTCCATGGGAAGGAACTTATGCAAATTATAGTCACAGACAAAACATATCCTGGTGACATCATGATTTCACTGAAAACTTTCCAACACTAAAAAAAAAAAAAAAAAAATTAAGAAAAGTTTCTTCCATCCTTCCCCTCCCCCACCAGTGAGTGGCCCCAGGCACATCCAGCTGTTGTTTTCACAGAAGGCATCTGCTGGAGCACCACCCTGTTTTGCTGCTCCCATCCTCCAGCATCCTTCAGAGAGCTAAAATCAGTTCCTCATGGCAGGGTCCACGCTGGAGTTCTTTGTTCTATAACTCCTTTCTGATTAAGATTTTTGAGATTTTATTAAAAATAATAAACAAAGAATTCAGAGCCACTGTTATTCAGGAATACACATATTCTTGCTTGCCATCCTGATAAAATACTGAACAGTTGCAAGATGTTATAAAAATGACCATGTAATTAAAATCGTAAGCCAAATAAATTAAAACCATTAAGAATTTCATCATAAGAATATATATCAAATTCAAAACAAGATTTTAAACTGGTTTTGGTGGGGAAATTGAAAATGTCACACTTCCTGGCTTCATCATTGTGGTCTTAAGCAGCAATTGCTTTGGCCAATGCAGAATAAAAATAGTGAATGCAATTATTCTCTTCTTGGAAGAAACTATCCCTCCCAGTGCCATCATTATTATAGTGCCTAGTAATAAAGTCTTTACCACTTCAGCCTAAAATCCTGAAGAAAATTCCAAGAAATGCAGGAAAAGATTTTCTGATTACATGACCGGATATTTGGTTCCGCACCCTCCCAGGCACAAAAGTTTCTGAGCTCCCCAAGAGCAGAAGCCACAGGTGCCTAACAGTGTCTGGTAGGTATAGTTTTTCAGTATATGTTGTTACATAATAAATCACACACCCTAATTTGAATGTGTAGAATTCTTGGAGAAACATGTAAAATTGTTTTTTCACAGTAATCTTTTTGCATAAACAAAACCTCAATCTGAAATAAAGAGTCTGTTGTGAAAAGATATGTTTTACTAAAAGATATGTATAACAATTAATTGGACTAAAATTCAGGAGGTGAATTTCTATTCCAAGTCCCTTGGTAGGTCTAGTTCTTTAAATAACAATTTATTAACCTGTTAAAGATGAGTTAGGAGATGACAGGTGGGAATACTAAGAAAAATAAATAAAGGCAAGGCCTAGCCTCTGATGTTGCTCCGTGGTCGGCAAACTGCGGCTCGCGAGCCACATGCGGCTCTTTGGCCCCTAAGCCTTAGGAGTACCCTAATTAAGTTAATAACAATGTACCTACCTATATAGTTTAAGTTTAAAAAATTTGACTCGCAAAAGAAATTTCAATCGTTGTACTGTTGATATTTGGCTCTGTTGACTAATGAGTTTGCCGACCACTGCTTTAGGTCTTTACTCAATTTCCTTAACTTTTGATTTCTTTCTTTTCTGCACGGTTAGAGAGTTAGACTTGAATTGGTTTCCAGTTCTTTTAGCCACATGACCCTTGTTCAAAGCGCCCTGATAGAAATGCTCAAACCGTGGAGTGGTCACTGTTGGAGCCCTCGCTGTGAGTCTGGCTTCCCTGTGGCAGGGAGGAGGCCTCTGAGCAGTTTGATAAGCAGCGCACTAGGCAATTGAAAAGAGACTGTAGCCCTGGCCGGTGTAACTCAGTTGGTTGAGCATCATCTCCCATATGCCCAAAGGTTACTTTCGGAGCAGGGCACATACCCACCAGGTTGTGGGTTCAGATCCACGGCCTAGTCAGGGTGCTTCTCTAAAAAAAGAAAAGAGACTGTAAACACTTATCATTGTAGAAGAAAAGATACTTGGGTGCACTGAGATAGCACCATTGAAACTAATGGTTGACAATGGAGTTATAAAAGCAAAGCAGGTAACTGGAAGATGACAACCCTCAGCCTTATATGGGAGGAAGTCAAAACCCAGTGAAGCAGAGACAAAGGGTTGTGTTGTGGGGGAAGATAGTGGTGGGGGCAGAGACCAAAGCAACTTGTGCATGAGGCTCTACAGAAGAGATTGCAGCAGAGTACTGGTGGAGGTTGGTTTTAGGAACTGTGGCTGGTAGAGAAGCAGTGAAAGTAGCTGTGAGCACATCTGTAGGCAAGGGAATGGATGACTCTGATGAGCACATGTGAGACTGAGTGGAGCCAACTGCTTGAGGAAGGACAGACTGGAAACAGTCGGTAGCATCAGGAGTCAGGGAAATGATGAGAGCCTGCAATTATTACAGACTCAGACCTACTCCTGAGCCCTTAATAAGTTCAAGACTCTCACATGATGATGGAAATTAAGTTTTAAATTAGAGAAGTGATGGGAGGGGTCATGGAGAAGACAAAATTTGATTTATCAGATTAAAGAAATGTGATATGTCCTTCCTCGGGCTCACCAATGTAACACATAATCACTTCTATTTGCAAAGGAAATGTAGCTTTCTTATTTCTCATTAACTAGCCTAATCATCATCTCAGCTGTCCCATGAAACCTCACTTGACATTCAGTTGTAGGATCGTATTAATGACCTATTCTAGACTATGTTACTTCATGGAATCAGATTAATTTCTTGCTTAGTCTTTAACTGTGTCAAATTCCATAGTGCCTGATCAGGTGCCCGATGCTGCTTTGTCACTGCCTGTAATTCATGCTGTTATTCTTTGTTCTTTTTACCCCTTTTTGATCCAGGGTAAAACATCTGCTTTTTTGTAGGAGGTCAAATTCAGGGCAAATAAAAATGTTTACTACTTTCATGTCTTTCTATTCTAAATAAATACAGGATTTTAAAAAAAATTCACTCCAGGAAAATGTCTAATCTTCTACCATGTAGACTGTCTACTTTATTTAATAGAAAAATTCCAATAAGAAAAGAGGCAAGGTTTTCAAGCATCATAATGCATTTAGGCATTTTATTTGAGAATAAAAAACATGACCTCTATTATGGAATTATATATATATTCATCGAAGAGGTATATAGGAAATATGTTATATATATTTATATTCTCACCAGAGGCCCAATGCACCAGAGGATTTGTGCACCAGTGGGGTCCCTCAGTCTGGCCTGCAGGGATCGGGCCAAAACCAGCTCTCCAACATCCTCTGAGGGGTCCCAGATTGCGGAGGGCGGTTCTTGGGTGACACACCCCGGAATCGGGCTCCCTCCTCTCTGGTTCTGGCTCCGCGTCACCCAAGAACCACAGCTGCCAAGTCACCGCAGCTCAGCAGCTCTTGTGTTGAGCATCTGCCCCCTGGTGGTCATTGCATGTCAGAGCTACCAGTTGGATGGTTGCTTAGGCTTTTATATATATAGATGATTACAATTATATAACAACACCCCTAAATATAGTCATAGAAAAAAACCTGAAAATAAATTCACTAGATTTTTTTCTGATGCATATAAGGAATTTATATTTCCTATTTCACCTGATATCAGGTTTGTTAAGTTGTATGTTTTAAGGAAAACCTTTTAAAATCCTTTTGATTTCTGTAGGATCTGCAGTGATGTCCCATTTTTCAACCCTGACATTAGAATGTCATGATTTCTACACTTGATCTTAGCCAAAAGGCTGAGAAGCAATAAAATGTCATGATTTCTTTCTTTTTACTTTCATCCATCTTGCTAAGATTTATAAATTTTATTAAGCTTTTAAAAAAAAAAAACCTCATGGTTTTGCAAAATTTTTCAATTGTCTCTTTCCTATTTCTTTTATTTCTGCACTTATTATTTCTTCCACCTGAGTTTAATTTTTCTCATCTTTTTCTAACTTCTTAAAGTAGTTTTATGATAAACTTAAGGTAATTGCAATGGCTTCTTAATGTAGAAACTTAGATCAGTAATCTTAAGTCATTGTCCCTTTCTAAAATAATCATTGAAGGTATAAATTCCCCTCTAAGTATTATATTAGCTGCATGCCACAAATTTTGATATATTGTATCTTTATCAGCATTCAGTTCAAAATATTTTCTAATTTCTTAGTGATTTCTTCTTTGATCCATGGGTTATTCAGAAGTTGATTGTTTAATTTTCAAGTATTAGAACTTTTCTAGCTATCCTATTGAATTATAACATAATTTCATATGATCACAGAATATAATTACTAGTACTACATAGTCCTTTGAAATTCACTGAGACTTGTTTTACGGCTTAATATAATTTATCCTGGTTCAAATACATCCTATTAGCTGTTTCTCTGGAGATCCCTGAGAAACCTGACTATAATTACTGTGAGAGGGATGTTAAAAGTCTCCAAATATTATTATGGATTTGCCTTTACCTCCCTTTTTATCTATCAGTTGTCCCTTCATACATCTCAAAATTCTGTTTTGGGAACATACACATTTAAATTAGTTCTTCCTAATGTATTTATCCTGTGACTGATGTTACATAGCCATACAGTTTTATTTTTAACTAGAGGCCTGTTGCACGAAGAGATTCATGCAATAGGCCTTCCCTTCTCCTGGCTGCCGGCATTGGTTTTCCTCTGGCACCCGGGACCCAGGCCTTCGCTCCGGCCAGAGCCGCCTTCCATCTTCTGTCTTCGCGGCTCCGGCTCACCTTCAGTCTTTGCTCTGCTGCTTGGAGCCTATGTATGCAAATTAACCGCCAACAAAGATGTCGGTTAATTTGCATATCATGCTGATTAGCCAATGGGAGGCATAGCGAAGGTACGGTCAATTACCCTGTTTGTCTATTATTAGATAGGATTGTATTCATATGATATATAATTTTTCATACTTTTAAGTTATTTCTGTCTTTGTTGTTAAAATGTATCTTTTGAAGACAGCATATAGTTGAGTCTTTCTGCTTTTGAAGACAGCATATAGTTGAGTCTTTCTGCTTTATAGAGACTGACACCATTTGCCTTTTAATAGGAAAACAGTTCATTTACACTGAATGCAACTATTGATATGGTTACATCTAGGTCTGCCATTTTGTGCCTTTTTTTGCTCATGTTTTTTTTTATTGTTGTTGCTTATTTATTTCTTCTTTCCTGCCTTCTTTTGAGTTAGTTACTTTTAGTATTCCATTTTTATTTCTTGATTGGCTTTTCAGTATATCTCTTTACATTTGTTTACAGATTGAGTTAGAAATTATAATGTGTATCTTTAAGTTATTACACACTAACTAGAATTAATATTGAACTACTTCATATATAATATGTAGGGTCTTTGTAATAATACAATTCATTTTACCCCCCATCCCCGCATTCTCTGTATTTTATTGACTTAATTTTTGCTTTATGTGGTCATATATCTTATAAGGCAGTTGTAGTTTACCAAGGGCTATTTTTCCTCCCAGGAGACATTTTGCAATATCTAGAGACATTTTTGATTTTCACAACTGTGAGAGGGATGCTGCTGACAACTAGTGGATAGAAGCCAAGGATGCTGCTAAAAATCTTACGATGTACAGGACGGTCCCCCAACAGAAAGAATTACCCATCACAAAATATCTGTAGTGCTGGGCCATGAAGTTTACACATATGGGGCTTAATTCAGTTACTTAGAGTTTCAGCAAATAAAGGACACTTCTTAACCATATTCCGATATCCTCTAAACACAACATTTATATGCAAACCTAAAGTGTTAAACTCTCCAAGTTCATACTAGGTACTTATTAGCCGATGATCCATCACTGAGTTTATTGCCTGAATTATCATGTGGTGTGGTTCCACATGAGGAATTCAAAGGCAATTGAAAAGAAGCCAGAGCTCTGAACAAGGGACTCTCTCCTGCCAGCTGCCTTCTTTGTCCTTTCTCCCCTGGTATGCAAACACCATTCAAGTAATCGCTATTGGGTTATCTTCATTTAAGAGCAGAAGAGGACGACATTACAGAATTCTAGCAGATTATACCTGCGTGTGATATAAATCTTAATAATTTAAACTTCTGCACAAAATTCTTACACAGTTATCAAAGGACAATGTGTGGTTTCCTTGTTCAATGAGCTCTGATAAAATAACACGCTGTTAAAATGACAAGAAAGTCAACTTTGGCAAAGAGCAGAGGATTTCGAGCTAGACCTGGGTGTGAATCTCTAGCTCTTCCTAAATTCACAATCATGTCCTCCCAGCCCTCCTCCAAGCCTCCTTTTACTATCCTTTTTCAAATCTATAAAATGGAAATAAAACCTATCTTGCAAGATGGTTGAGAAACCACCTGGTCTAGTGTAAAGAAAGAACTCAGCCAGTCCCGGGCTTTTTTCTGTCTTGGGAAACTGGTTTGTTGGCCCTGTGACTTGGCCCCGCTGTGAGAAGACATCTCTGGAGCCTGTACTGAGCTATATACCACAGGTGACGGCACCGGTGCCCCTGACACAGATCAGCGCTGCCGAGATAAGGTCCAGATGCCCTCGGTCACACGTGACTCGTTCTAATTAAGCTTGCAGGGAGTCGGGGGAGGGTGCAGCTCACTCCTTCGCTGCCTTCCCAGGACAAGCTGGGGGTTCATTCCTGGAAGAGGCTGGTGCGCTGCAACCTGCTGCAAGTGGGCTCCTTCTCCAGATGTCCCTGAGGCCTGCAGTTCCCAGACCGCATGGCTCCTGGAAGGGCTCGTTGCCCCGGCATCCGTACGCCAATACAGACTTTAGGGCCAGGCAGAAGCCCTCTATGTTACAGGGGAGCCTCAACATTGGCAGCAAACTAAAGTCACCTATTTTTCTACCAGCCTCAGAGGTTGACGAGTGGGGCCTTCTCTAGTCCTGGAAGAACCATCAAATCAAAACACACTTGCGGGAGCACACACACACACACACACACACACACACACCGCGCACACACACAAACACACACACACATGCACTCAACAAATGGCCCATCTTCCACCTCGCACGCTCCCTGCCACAGCTGCGTCCCGCCAGGGCTCTCAATCACGCAAACGTCTCCTGTGTGAAGGCCGTTTCCACCTCCAGTCAGGCAGGTTGTTTTCAGCACATCTGACAAAACAGGCCAGAGCTGCCCGGCAACCTTTCAGAGGAAGTGCAACAAAAGGCAGCCAGCTGTGCTGCATTAAAAGGTCTTCATTCATCACCTCCCATCAGTCAGGACGCAGAAGGCGGCTGACGTTATTTGTAAGAAATGTAAGGGTGTTATTATTCACCTGTAATTAAAAGAATGGTTTGATTTGGCTTCCAGCCTGAAGGAGAATGAATGCTTTTATTTCGCCAGGTTATGAATTTTTCCAAGTACTGACTAGGCTCCGAGATGGAGGGACTCTGTAAAGTAGAATTTTCTTCAACCTGTATTCATTTGCTTAAACAAAAGAAAAGCCAGTGCTGTTGTTTTTGTTTGTGTGTTTGTTTCGTTTTGTGTGGGGGTTTTTTTTTTTAAACTTTATTCTTCTGCTTTAGATCCGTGCTCCCCGGGAATCAAAAGCATGTTGAGGGGTTTTCAGTCCGTCAACACGAGGACATGCATGTAAAAAGGTTAGATGTCCCACGAAAACCAAATCTGAGGAAGTTTATTACAGAGGCCCAAAGTTGTTCTTCCCACACACACTCCATACTCAGAAAGAGTAAAGAGAGAGGGTCCCAGTGGTATAGAGTGAAAAAACATTCATGGCAAGAACACCAGAGATAGCCTTTCAGTGTTGTTAGGCGTCCAGAGTTCTGGAGGATGGATCTAAGGATCTGCCAGGCAGCTTTTCTAAAACAAATTCTCCTCCAGCCCTGCTTTTTATTCCAAGGGTTGACGGCGACTTGAAGATGCATTAAGACACAAAGTTAATATTAATTGGATGAGAAAAACAGAACAAAAGGAAAAATAAAGTAAGAAATATGAGGTGAAGCTGGGATTGACAAGGCAGATAAGGAACACGGGTCCAGTTTATGTGTATTTACCAGAGGGGAGCTGCAGCCGAGTGTTCTAGCAGCCGGTGCAGAGAGGGATCGAAGACCCGTTATTATATCCACAAAATCAAAACAGGAGTGGTACACATGTCTCTCAAATATGCTGGGTCCCACAGGCCTAGGCTTTGGGGGGCTGGAGGGGGGGAAGTGTTCCTAAAATTATGTTCTTGGAAATTTAACAATTTTCAGTAAGAATGATAAGTTTTTGTATTTTCACAGTATTCATATGGTTTCATTCTGATCTCAATAAGGACGAAAAGAACATTTCCTTCAGGATTGGTCAAAGTCCTTGGAGGCTAATAGGGAGAAAGTGGTCTGCGGAGAGGGCTGGGCCATCATGCGCTTTGGTGGGGACAGTATCAGGCGAGGGCCTGGGGGCCCAGGATCTGGGGTTTCGATCCCTCCCGCCACACTGCGCAGGCCATGCTGCAGTGCAGGAAGGAAAGGATGAGGCCGCTGAAATCCAAGCTGCTTGGATGCGCTCTATAGTATTTGGTATTTTGAAAACACTTTACACTTGCCAGTAAGTAAATCCAGATGGGATTGAAATAAGTTTAGCCAATATTATTATTATCCTGGCTTGCTGATGGGGAGAGGCAGGTCTGACTGATTTGCCCAAGGCCTTTCAATTCCTGCGGAGCCACCAGGCAGCTTTCGACCACTTCCTCTATTCCAGCGGCCAAATGGCGTCCGAGCAAAACAGACACTTTCACATTTCCTGTCCTGGGCTCGGCCCAGCAGGTCACAGAAGCCTCTAAACCAGTGGTTCTCAACCTTCTGGCCCTTTCAATACAGTTCCTCATGTTGTGACCCAACCATAGAATTATTCTCGTTGCTACTTCCTAACTGTAATGTTGCTACTGTTATGAATCGTAATGTAAATATCTGATATGCAGGATGGTCTTAGGTGACCCCTGTGAAAGGGTCGTTTGACCGCCAAAGGGGTCGCGACCCACAGGTTGAGAACCGCTGCAAAGGGGACAAGTCAGTCCTTAAACTTGGCTGCTGCCTTTTTCGGTGATTTCTTACAAAGCAGCCCATGGCCAGTTCTTGCAGACCTACTGCCTAATTTCTATTAGGCCATTTTTATTAGTCTCAGGTTATTATTTTCCTGAGTGGTGATGAAGAACAACTTCTCCCAATTTACTTGTCAGGAAAAGAGCTACTCGCGAATCTGGAACCCAGAATAGAACAGACACAATTTTAAGTGTGCATAGATGCATTCTCGTTTCTAAACAAAACCAAAGTTATTATTCAATTCTTTTGCTATTTCCAGGACAGACATTGTATATACATTCTCTGCAGTAAGTTTCCCAAACTTTCCTGATAAGGAAAATCACTTCATAGGGGCCGTTTGGTAAAAATCCTGTTCCCTAGCCGCACTCAGACCTGCAGAGTCAGAATCTTTCAAGAGGGGTGAGGCCCATGTATGTAAAATTATGACATGAAAGACTGGAACTTCGTGAAGCCTCAATTCAAATCTCACTTCCGCTACTTAATTGCCGCGTGACCTTGGGCAAGTAGCTTACCCTCTCTGCACCTTTATTTCTTCATCTGTGAAATGAAGACCTGCCCCATAAGGAATCCCAAATTTAAAAGCAGTTTAGCAAAGAAGGACCCAGCAAAGAGCGTCTTTGGATCAGTTTATTTCTAAAATAAAATAAACTATGTTAAGAAAAATTGCCTACCTTTTGATTAACTGCTTGCAGGCTCTAACATTTCTGAGAATGAGACTATAATTTTCAAAATAAGGATGATTCTCAGACTGCTTTTATATATGACACAGTCATCACCCTCATCATACAAAAATGGAGTACAATTTAGAAATAATAAATTATAAGTAAGTCACCCTAGCATTCTGCACGGTTCATGCTTCCAAATCTTTCCTGTTTTAAATCTAAGTGCTAACCTAGCAACAGTGGGACTTTATGAAATGCTTTCAGCTGCCCGTTTTTAAGTAGCTTACCAAATTACAAAAAAGACATCCATTTGTTTCATGTGAAAAGAATCTACTCCAATGAACTACAGAATGACCTTCGGCGAAAGCCTTCACAGACATGACATGCTCCGGAAGACACAGGCAGGGGCTCGGGCTTGACTCGTCAGTGGAAACAACGGGAAAATACATCACAACGAATAATAAAGCCACAGTGCATCAGTGATGACTCCATTTCTTAACCAGCTCGCTGAACCTGGCTGTGAACAAGCCGGATGGCACAGGTCATCCGTGCCTTTTGCTTTTGGTGTCCCTGCTAACGAATCTCCGGACTGCAGACTCCGACTGCAAAGGCACCACTATTGTTAGGGCCTCTCAAAGCAGAAGACGCGAAAAGGCCCTCCTGCAGCTGGGACAATGCCTTAAAATTCTTTTGTTATTCTGCAATGCCTCAAAATTTGTGAAGTCTTGTCCTCTGTCCCCCGGAGGCACTTTGGGGACTTAATTAAGTTATAGTTTCCAGATGTGGGATAAATTCCGCCACATCACAAAAGAAACACATTCAGCTCCAAATATCAGTACACACTCCCTCTAAATGGTAAAGCAAGATTCCAGTTGTTTCTGGAAACAGTCATATAATTGTGAGGTCCCTCTCTAAATAAAGGAGCCAAACTATTTTTTTTTAAGCAGGAATCTATAAGTTGTTAATTTTATTATGCAACTCGTTGACTAAATCCTGGTGATGTTTGTTTAAAGTATATAAATAGTTGATACTTTCACATAATTATTGACAAAATACAAGGCATTTTAGGTGGAAGAGAGTCAAATCCTAAAGATAAATGTGGGGGTCAGGGCACTGCTGCCCCACCTTCAGGAAGCCCTGCTCCCTTGGCGTCCTCCGGAACCTCTGGTGGTCAGTGAGGACCTCGCGGCCCGGAAGCTCTACAGTGTGTCCGATCCCTGCATTCTGATAAAGGCTCCTGTTCCTTTGATTGAGCTAGTAATAAAGGCAGCTCGTATTTGAGAGAGGTCATTATCTCTGTCTTGACAAACCTCAGGCCACGGTTCGATCTGTGATGACCAAATCCAGAGCCGTGTGAAACTGCAGCAGGAAGTGCTTCCCGGGTCAGCATGGGTCTCCTGAATCCCAGCTCATTATCTCCCGGGTTCCTCTCTTGGCTGCAAAGGCAGCTCAAAGCCACAGTAGCCTGAGCCTCCGACCTAGAGCTGGCACCGAGAGTGTCCTGTGGACTTGGTGGGAAAGCGTGGTCAGCACAGCCAACCTTTGCTCTCTGTGCTTGGAGACTCTGTGCCCCAGGCCTGCTCATGCACGGCCCCACAGAGCCCACCGGAAACCGAGTTTATATCCTGGCTAAGGTCTGCATGGTCCTTGCACGTTTTCTCAGGTTACCTCGGCCCTCTCCGCCAATACTCTATGTGCCGACGCTCTTAAAGACCCCCCTGAGTTTGCATAGGCTTGTCCCTTTTCTGGGGGGTGCTCCTTCACTTACGGCCCACCACCTCCGTGGAAACTGGTACTTGCCTGTAAAAAAGTGTCACTTGCCGTAAGATGCCATGGTCTTTCCAGGTGAAAATCTCCTAGGGCTTGTGCCTAAACCCTAAAGCCACGGAAAACCCAGCCACACTCCACATCAAGCCATGACACGCTGTCCAAGTTAAAGGAGCACAGAGTCTGCTATGAAAACACAAGGCTCAAAGCCCTGACCCTACCCCAGGTCTCTCCGTTTGTATTTTTATTTCTACAAATTAAATGTCTTGTCTTCTAGTTCACAAGGTTCCCAATGAATGGATCAAATATTCCAAGGTGGGGATGAAGACGGTCTGATAAGAAGCATCCTTCTGATCCACCTACGTTCTGCACCAGTTGCAAAATAAGACCCAAACTTTTGTCCTATGTATGTTAAAGCAGGAGGACGCAGAGCTAGCTTCCAATGTAACCACTTTGGTCTTGAAAAACATAACTAAGAGAGTTTTAAATTTGCGGAACAAATACATTTACTCAGGTCATTCCCTCTCTGTGAACCTGGTGGAGAGAGGAGAAACAAGAGCCTACCCCCCATTCACAAGAATCATCCCTCTGGCCTCCCTGAGAGGTGTGGGGTGGGCTGAGGGGCTGGGGGTGTTAAACTAATGGATGTCCCTCCACGTGGGTAGAAACAATAAGCATCAGAGTTACGTATTTCTGTCCAAATCCATAAAGAGTGTTTCTTTGCTTCTGATCAATTAGAGTAGTAGTTCTGTAATCTATTACATTTTTGCATTTTCCAAAGCTTCGAAGAAGCTTAAAGCGAAGTGTATTTGTTCGATTATAATAGTTTTCTGCACTATAGCTACTTGTCCTTAAATACAACTAATGCATCAAGTAATTCAGAATCATGTCTTTACTTTATAAAATGTAAGCCTTCCACATTTCAAGGACTTGTTCCACTCTGAGCCATCAATCAAACCTGATTTACCAGGGTAGCACATTCCAGGACAGCCTTCCAGGGACATGGGTATTTTGTCAATACAAACATAACCCACTGATTTCACCAAAATATTCTTGACGAGTCCTAAAAATAAATAGGTGCCTATGTGTTTTTGAAATTTAGACTTTGTCTTGTCGTGGATCAGGGCCACAGTAGAAGGGAAAGCTGGAAGGGATGATCAACAGCAATGAGTTAAAAGCTGCATCAGTTTCAGAAGTGTTTTCTGAGGTTAAACATCAGCAAACTTTCTCTGGAGATGTTAAGAAAAACACAGGAGAATTACAGATGCAAAACTCCTCTTTCATCACGGGTCAGATTTTTTACACAGCGTTATTAAGCTCATTTCTTTCTGAGAATAGCTCAAAGTATTTTATTAAAATCAGTGGTATGAATAAAGGGGATAAAAAGGAAATTATCTTGAACTTAGTATATTTTATCTTCGTTCATTATTATTGGTCAAATGTCAGTGTGGGTAGCAAGATTTATTCTTTCTAAAATTCTTCCCAGTTTGATGCACCGACACCAGTTTTGTTAATTTCCTGCCCAACGGCGCTGTACGCTCACTCGCATGGCCGGCAGCTGGTGCCTTTAGCCCAGCAGATGTTTGTGTGTCTCCGCTGAAATCATCACGCAGGCAGAGCCCAGGATTTTGTTTTCCTTCACGCCCTTCTTCCACATGCAGAAATTTCTTTTAGAAGACAAAGGGAGTGTGCATAAAAAACACCACAGGGTGTGGATGAGTTTAATAAAGTCGGTCTCCGGTGTATGGAGAACCTAACTCTTTCCTAGTACAGTAGGATTGCTCAACATCTACTGAAGTAATTTGAAATGGTTCCTATAAGACCGAAACCCACAGCCAACAGAATCACATAATCATAGAATATTGAACTTGGATGAGGCCAGTACAGTGTGTGTCAAAACTGAGTAATATATGGGCACTTTTAAAGGAAAAAGTTTTAAGCTCACCCTTGCCCCACCTTGTTGATTTAAACTGTTTTTGTTATAATGTTAGTTAAAAAGGTACAACCATAAAGCAACGTATAAATTTCCCATGCCTCTTGCTTCCTGAATCCCTGATTGAACAGAGACTAGGATAGGTGTCACTAACTATAAGTTGCAATTATCTTGCAAGGTGAAAATCATGCCAAGGTGACAGCCTGCCTTGGTGTGGTCCCACCTCCACCCTCACTGGCTTTGTCACTTAACCAGTTATGTAGCCAACATGTGCTTTATCTACAATAGTAAAATCTACCTGATAGGTTTAAAATAAAATAAAATCATATGCAAGTAATAGTGCACACCCTATAGTTAGTACCCAGTACATGATAGCAATTGTTCATTCTCCTTCATTTTCAAAACCACATAATCATCAAAATTCAGAGTTTATTTAATTTGATGTGATACATAATGTGATATTTTAAATGAAAGTATATGTAGAGAAGGTGGGTTCACATACCTTTTTTTGAACAGAATGACATTAAGAAATCCAAGTACCAGACTCACCTATTATCAAGACTCTGCTAGTTAGCAATTTAAAAACCAATTTTAATAAATGACCCTCTAAAGTTGTTTTGTCACTTCAAAGTTGCATAAACATTTTCACATTATTGAAGTCTGCATTAAATGCATAGTTTAGTTTATTCATTTCTGGAGTGAAATATTCTGTGTCCAATATTTTCTCCTGCTAAATCTTATTGTGCATGAAAATAAACTATTTGCTTATCTCAAATAGACATAACAACTGACCAATATTATCCCAAATCTGCAAGGAATATATTTCAGTCAATAGAATTTTCTCTATACTTCGTGTAAGATCTAAAACTAATGTGAAAGCTAATATGACCACAATGACTTTTCTATATTTAGGCACATAAAGTATCCCTCACATTTTCATAAGTTTTCATCATGTCAAGCAGTTATATTACAATGTTCAGATTTATAAATAGATGTTTTTAATCAGCAATACCCATCAGTAGTTCCCACATCAAAGCTTTCCAATAATGAGGTCTTTACCTAGCTATTTGGACATATCTATTGTTTACATTTTGAAAGCATTTTCCATATTTCCAATCACTGATATTTACATCTGATTTTTTAAAATGCTCTTTAAGCACTGCTAAGAATACTAAAAAACAAACAAACAAACAAAAAACCCAACAACAAAAAACACATATTCAGGGCACGGGGAGGGCAATAAATAAAAGATGAATTGGAAAATAAACCTTTGAAAGAAAAAAATTGTTAGACTAATGGAATTGACACACAAAAAGGGACTGTGAACTAGAAGGATCTAGTTAAATTTGAGCTATTGGAACAAAGGTGAGAGGAGATAGAGCTAATATTTTAAGGGTCCTCATGTAATAATATCCATCTCTTTTAAAATATCAATACTACCCATTTCATAGACTTCTCTCTTTCACACACAGTACTACCAGTTAGCATTTGCTGTGTAACAAACCACTCCACAACTTAGTGTAGTTGGGCAATAACCATTTAGCTCAAAAGTCAGTCCAGTTTGGGCCATGGTCAGCCTGCCATCCTTCAGTATGGCCCAGGTTGACTCTTCTCAGCCAAGCTCCTTCAGAGGTATTGGCTGGCACGGCTACATGGATGGGAGCCCCTCGCTGCATAGTTTCCTGTGCTCCAATGGCCTCTGGATGCTCCCATAGTGCAGTTTTCAGCTCAGTGAGAGAGATGCCCAATATACAAATGCTTCTTAAACCTCTATTTGCTGCTGTCCCATTGGCCAAAGCTGGTCACAAGGCCAGTCCATAATCAGTGCCATGAAGAAAAGCTCCACTTTTAACTGTGAAGACCTGCAAACAGTGTCACTGTTTTGCCACTTACCACACCCACAATATTTCTCTACTCATGTCCTTTTAAATTACCACCAAGGTAGCTCTCCAATTCATCCATCTCTCTCTTCAGGGAGATTCCTTAGAATGAGCTACCATCACCTCCCATTGGACCACTTCAGCAGCTTTCCAACTGGCCTCCCCTCAACCACGCCGTACAAGAAGAAAGCCAAGCAATCTTTTTAAAATATAGATATTATTAAGGCCTTTGAAATACCTTCCATTATGTAAGGATAAAAACCCAAGTCATTACTGTGGCCCATAAGGATTTCTGTGGTCTAGTTCATACACCTCTAATCTATGTGGCCTCCCACAGCAATGAGTAAACACGTACAATGAAAGAGGGTGGGTGAAGAGAGAGCTGGCCTAGACTGAAAGGTTCTCTCAGGAAAGGAAATCCAGGCTGAGGTTTGCAAGATCTGTAAGAGGTGACGGAATGAGTGGCAAAGAGGATGGGCATTCACATAATTTTAATTTCACGTTTATTTGTACGATTCGTTCCTGGCTGAAGGCTGAAATCACATCTGTTTTTCTCACTACATATTAAGCCCTAGCAAAGGGACTGGCACAGGGACTGGCAAGGGGTTTAGCCCCAATAAGAAATTTTAAGAAGACAACAAGGTTAACTTTCAGATGCCTAAGCAAAGACTAAAATTTTAGACTCCTGTGAAAATTGCAATATTTCAGCATCACACTTCATTAATGTTGGAAACCCTTATGTTTAGGACATATGACTTACGTTTCTGGGCTTTATGTCGGGAACAAGGAAATTGGGGTTCTAGGACTATTTTATCCTTACTCATCGCTTAAACATTCATGGTCTCAGTTTCCTCATCAGTCAAGTGAGGATGCCTATAGCCATGGTACCTTTCTTTCCAAGTTCTTAACATTACCTGATGTTGTGATTCTGAGACTTGGAATAAGCAAGAAATGTTAGATCGGGATAACCTCCTGTCAGAGGTGAACACATCATAGATTTATCTTTATTTGTTTTATATTTATCATGTCTTTAGTTGAAGTGGCCAGAGGATACATATTAAAATCAAATTGCTCAAAATGTTAAAATGTAGAGGCTTTTAAAAAATTAGGCAAAATAAAAATAAAGCACCGAAGGGTAAGCTTATAATATGTAAACAATAGAATGAAATAAAATTAAACAGCAGTCCCTTCATCCCAGCTAGTAGACTAACTGCCCTGAATTTGTGAACTCCTTTGGTGCCTCCCATTGAGAAACATGCTGAATTTCCACAAATTTGCACACATGGGACCTTCTTATAAAGCATCTGCAAAATCCCAAAATCAAAACATGCACTTCAGCAGGAAAATTTCAAAAGAGTAGAACCCAGAGGCTATGTCCCCCAAGCTGAGTGTGTCAGGAAATAAGTTGGGCCCCTGCATGTCAAGACAAAATTTCTGCAACACTTCGCACTGGGACATGGAAAAAGAGAAAAGCAAATAGGCAACACAGCAGTAGGTATTTTTTTAATATATTTCAGATTTTACTCAAACAAAAACAACATATGGGATTCTGAAGTAATTCTATAATGAATAAAATAAGATATTTTGAATCTCTTTATAACCAAAGTAATGGGTTTTGTTCTCATGATTTTATGAGGCCTCTGAAGCAAGTTCCAGTTTGTTCAGGAATGTACCTGACCTTGGGCATCAGAAAAGCAGAGTTCAAGTTCAGCTATGTGATGGGACCTTAATTTCTCAGTCTACAATGTAAATGGAAATAGGTTTAAAAGAATAGACTCTGGAGGCTGACTTCCTGGTTTTTAATCCCAACTGTCCCTCAGGAAAAAAAATGAATTGAATACCTTTATATTTGATAAATGAAGTGTCATGAATTTTTTTTAAAGTAGCCACTACAGAATAAAAGTTATAAATTGCATCTAAAGGATGGAAAAAGTGCAATGACAAAAAAATAACAATTACAAGGAAAGCAGAAAAATGAAAAGAGAAATATAAAATAGGTTATACAAATAGTACCAAAAAAAGATGGTAGAATGTAAGCCAAAATATATCAGTAATTATATTAAATATAAATGAGCCATGTTATAATTAAAAGACAAAAATAGATTAAAATGCAAAAACCAAATCAAAAGTTTTATTAAAGATGCATATTAAAAATAATGCAGAAAAAATAAAAATTTAAAAGTTGGAAATAGATAAATATTCTAAATATTAGTCCCCCCCAAAAATGGAGTTTTAGCAATATCAGAAAAAAAGATGTTATTGCAAAAGCATTATTATATTTCAACAGGGTTACTTCACAATGAGAAAAGATGCAATAGATTCTATTTATAATGTCAGGAATGAGGAAATTGGGGTTCTAGGACCCCAAGGACCATAGGTCACCAAGGGCTTATAAAAATTTAAATTTTAGTGAATCTAATAAAATGGACTGGAGTGCTTTATGGAGAATCTATAATGGAAAGGTATGTAGAGAGAAAGATATTCTGTTGCTAAGGTGTGGATAAAGGAGCAGAGGTGAGATAGGTAGACTTGAATAGGCTGATGTAAAAGGCTGGTGCTGTGTGGATGAACATCATGTACTTTTAACTTGACCTTCACTTTAAGGAATTGTAATGTCCTGATAGTTGTTTGTACATGTGGTCTATGAACATATATATCCATTTCAGCTGACTCCTCCAAACAGTATACTGACCTAATATTCCCCAACTCTAGTCAAATGTCTGATAAACCTGTTACTCCCAGCTTCCCACCATACCCTTTAAGTCAGGGCACCAAAGTAAGAAATATTAGTTCCTTCTATAAACATAGGGCCCAGCTTAGCACACCTATATTTTTCTCATAAAATAGAAAGTAAATAGTCACTATTACAATGAGTTTGATCTAACCAGCTATAGAGGAACTGAGGGAAAGGCAGCCCAGTGTGATGGTTAATAGCCTGGACTATGGAGCCATATCCTGGGTTCAGAACGACAGCTCTCTCACTTCCCGGAGTTCTGACACTGGGCAAATCTCTGTTCCTCAATGCTCTCACCTGTAAGATGGAGTATTAATGGTACCTCACAGGGCATTTATGAGAATTAAATTAGTTAATTCCTCTAAAGCACTTTGAGCAGGGCCTCATACAAGTGGTTATAAAATTACTATTAATATTAGTTTTATTGCTGAGAGAGCTGAAAAAAGAGTCTTATGGTTTATTTAAAAAAACACACACATAAATTTCATTCCTTAGGAACTTCTTCAGTTTTTAAAATTTATGATGTTAGTTTTGTTTGCAAAAAGTAATTATCTATACTAATAAAAGGGTAATATGGTAATTAGATCGGGTCAACCGGACATCTTCCCGACCTCTGACTTCCTCCCGGACAAAGCCACAGTGGCGGGGGCCGAGGCAGAGGCAGTTAGGGGCAATCAGGCCAGTGGGGGAGCAAGCAGTTAGGGGTGAGATCAGGCCGCCGAGGGCAAGCAAGCAGTTAAGGGCGAGGTCAGGTGGGCATGGGGCGCAAGCAGTTAGGGGCAATATCAGCAAGCAGTTAGGGGGTGATCAGGCTGGCAGGGGAGGTCAGTTAGGGGGTGATCAGGCCTGCAGGGGAGGGCAGTGGGGGCGATCAGGCCAGTAGGGGAGGGCAGTTAGGGGGTAATCAAGCTGGTAGAGGAGGGCAGTTGGGAGAGATCAGGCCAGCAGGGGAGCAGTTAGGGAGCTATCAGGCTGGCAGGCAGAGGCAGTTAGGGGTGATCAGGCAGGCAGGCAGAGGTGGTTAGGGGTGATCAGGCAGGCAGGCAGGCAAGCAGTTAGGAGCCAGTGGTCCTAGATTGTGAGAGGAATGTCTGACTGCTAATGTCTATACTAATAAAAGGGTAATATGGTAATTGCCCTACCGAGGGGTGCCAGATTGGAGAGGGTGCAGGCCAGGCTGAGGGACACCACCCCCCCCCATGCACAAATTTAATTCACCAGGCCTCTAGTTTTAATATAAATCTTCAGCACCTGCCAGCAAACAGCTAGATTCAGCGAGACCTTCAGGCCACCAAAAAGCCAAAAAAAAAAACTCCAACACTACCGGTATGTTAGGTAGGAAGTTAGACATGAGCAGCTGGGGATAGGGCCTACCCTGTGGTCCTGACAGAGGTCAGACCAACATTAGCTTCAGACCCTCTCTATGGGCAGCCCAGCAGCCAGCAGACCGCCAGTGGGCAGGTTCAGAACCACCTGGTTCTTGGCACAAGCTCACAAGAATACGACATGACCTCAATGCAACTTTACTAGAATCCTGGACTAATTATAATAAAATTTGCATTTTGTGTTTGACCCTGTCTCTATGTGGGTTTTTCTGTATGCATTATGGGTAAGGGGATGCCCAGAAGAAAGATAGTTTCTGTCAATTATCCCTGAATGCAAATGAAAGTCCCCACACAGAAAATCCCTCTTTTAAACCCAGGAGTTTGGGGCCATATTCTCTCTCTCTCTCTCATTGGAATGTACCTTCAATAAACCCCACTTTGATTTACTTTAATTTTCATTGACCTTAAAATCTTTTCTACATCCATGAAAAGAACTGAGATCCCCACCAGTAACCCCAATCGGTAACATCTTGACCATTGGGTTGACAGGAACTGCGTTCATTGCCGTACAGGTATGGTCAATACTGAGGCCAGAATGTGATCAAAGATTGTATGGATTCTTAAGACCATTGGGCATTTGGGAATTGAAATGTTTTCTTTTAATTGTACCTGAAATTCTGGGAGTGAAAAAAGTTCTTTGGACTTCCTCTAGTGGAGACTTATGTGCAAGTCCCCCTGTCTTTCGGATCGTAGCTCCAGAGTTAACTGACCTGCAGAGTTTGTGGAGAGAGTGCAGCAGCCCACTAAATGTCTGTGCTTTTCCCCTCATGAGAAGCAGTTTTCCAGGAAGGCAAGACATTTTCCAACATTGCTGACACTGGGTGGGGCCCTGAGACTCAGTTCCGGTGAGTGGAGGGTGGGCTGAGAGGGTTTTTGTTTTTGTTTTAATTCTCCTATGAGACTCGCCACTCTCGTCTTCCTGACGGCTGGATTTTGAGGCTAAGCCTCCCCTTGGACACCTAGTGCTTCCTAAACCTGGTTCCTACTTGCTTCAGGGAGGAGAGCTCTTACTGCTGCCTAGACCTGATGATGTGAAAAGTAAATTTCCATTATGTTAAGCCACAAAGAATCTGGGCTGCATTTGTTTCAGCAGCTAGTATTACATTGCTAATAAAGGGGTATAAATTAGAGAGCAGCCCTTGCCCCAGAGCCATGATGGTCAAGCCACAAGACCTAACTCAACAAACAATGGGCATATAGATGTCTCATTAGACACATGATGAGAAAGCATCAGACTACTTCGTAAGTACCGAGAAATCGGTTTCATTGTCTTCCAATGTGATCCAAAGCTACAGATCTTACAAGAAAGAAGCTACTAAATGTTCACGAATGTGTTTTCCAGACCAATGAGGTTCAGATAAACTTTGAATAAACATCCAAATGTCTGGGGGTTTATTTAAAAACAAAATAAATGCCTAACCCTCTTGAGGTCTTTATATTAATAATGACTATTATTACAGTGGTTATAAGTGGTTATGGTGTGAAGTCATCTATAACTAGAGAAGCTATGAGGCAGTAGCTACATCATTTCTGAGCAGAGCAGACATCACTGGCCCTTCCTCAGGCCACTTCCTCTTTGTAATGGTGTCTAAATCATTACCTCAAGCCAACGTTCACTATAACAGAAACCCAATTCTGCATAACTTTTGAAAGAGATCGAGTACCTGTCACAGACAATCACTGGGGTTGAGAAAGGGTGAATATCTATCTGATTTTAGTAAGGGAAAATGTTTATGTAAAGGGAAAAAGACTACGGATTTAATAGATTTAGTGCTATAATAAAGACTGGTTATACAAGACCTATGTCTGCGAAATCTAGTAAAAACAGGCAGTCCACCTTCCTTAGCAGACCCTGTCTCCATATAAATGCTTAGTAAAAAGTCAAATCACTTGAAAGGAAGGATTTTACTGTCCTGCTAAATCAGCTTTATGAGCCATTTGCAAGGCTTGTCCTGTGTCTTGTCAGGTGTGTATTATGTTTACTATACTTGTCAGCATTTCTTCTCACCTTTCACTCAGTTGTACCTTTTAATGCATCGACAGCTTCCTTCATCAAATTTAATGACCTCTTTCAGACAAAGGGATAATTGACCAATCAGATCCTCTTATTTGCAATAACCCTAAGGAACCAATTTCTTAGCAGTCCCCTAGACAGTTAAAAGCATGTCCCGGCCTATAAATAATGGTGATGCAGAAATCACCGGGTATTTGTCATGCCCTTGGAGCAGAGGGCTGCACACAGAGGTTGAAAAATTCCACCTCCAGCCCGCCATCTCTTTATCTTCCCCGTTTTCCATCTGTCTTCTCTCTCTTGTTCTAAGAAGCTTCTTATTTTTAATGTATCTGTATTTTCATTCTCTAGACCTTGGTTTGGGTACTTAGTCTCTTCTTCACAGCCCTACTGTATCTCTCAGCTGATACTAAGATTTATTTTCTATTAGAAAAACAGAGACAGATGTCAAAGGGCCTCTGTGTTGTGTGTACTGCCTTTGTCTGGAGTGAAATCATCATTGAGTATCTTTGAGATGCGTTTCCCATCTGTTTATGAAAGTAGTACTGCAGTAATTTTTGTTTTTTAATGGGCTTTCCTTCAACAAATGATGTGTTTTATTCTGCTTTTCCTTTCCTGAGTTTTAATGACCACATCCTTTAAAAGACCAAAGTAGAATTATGCCCCAAACTCCATTTCTCAGTCTAATGTCAATCTTCCTGCCTTTTCTTCAGCTCAGCAGAAAATGTGATGTGTTGTCTCCAAATTTTCTCTCAAATATCTTCTCACAGAGAACATCCAGAATGAGGGATGGATGATAGATGGATAGGACAGATAGATGGATGGGTAGGTGGATAGATGAATGGATGGATGGATCTGGTATACATTCACAAACTATTTTTGACCATTCTCAAAAATAAGATTACTATATATCCTACATAATAAAAGGCTAATATACAAATCGACCGAACGGCAGAACGACCGGTCGCTATGACATGCACTGACCACCAGGGGGCAAACGCTCAACACAGGAGCTGCCCCCTGGTGGTCAGTGCGCTCCCACAGGAGGAGCACTGCTCAGCCAGAAGCCGGGCTCACAGCTGGTGAGCACTAAGGACCCCTAAGCGCTAAGATGGGCTCACGGCTCTGCAGAAGCACTAAGGACCCTCAGGGGATATACACAAGGAGTCCCAGACTGGGCAAGGGTGCAGGCCGTGCTGAGGGGTTTCCCCCCTGAAGTGCAGGAATGTCATGCATCAGGCCTCTAGTATATATATAAAAGCCTAAGCGACCATTACAACCAGTCGACCAAACGACCGGTCGCCCCATCGCTATGACACACACTGACCACAAGGGGGAAGACGCTCAATGCAGGAGCTGCCCCCTGGCAGTGAGTGAGCTCCCACAGCCAACCTCCCGTGGCCGGCCAACCTTCTGTGGTCCCTCCCCCTGGCCAGCTGGCCCCCATCGCTGGCCAGGCCAAGGGACCCCACCCATGCACGAATTTGTGCACCAGGCCTCTAGTTAATAATAATCCAGCAACTAGAAATATGGAGCACCAATACAAAAATATTATAAATTACATTTCCTTTTCCTTCAAGTATAGGAAACATATGAACTCATGAGTATATTTTGATAAATGACATGGAAATAAGTTGTATTGACCATGGGTTCAACTTTCAAAGTGCTATGTCCATGAAAAATGTTCACTATAGTTAACAAATAATCTTACTAATGTAACTAAAGTTAAATATGTAGATGAGGCTATGAGTAAGTTTGGCTTTTTAAGCAGTGTCTTTCATGTTTTGATGAAATGTTCCCTCCATTAAGGTAGAGATAAGAATCTCTTTTTCAAGGATTTCTTTGAAAACTACTTCCTCAACAGCTTGGTTCAGGCAGGTGTTAACAGGAGAAAGAACATTGCTGGAAGCGGTTCTTCACTGGACAGGGAATGTGTAACAGGATTCTTGGTAAATATGGTCTTGAACCAGAGGCAAGTAGGGGACCTATGAATTGTCAAAACTGCAGGTGAGAAGACTCAATTTTGCTCATTAAGTTGCTGAAAAGGCATATCAGACAGGCCAGTCTATAATGCTAAAGCACTCATAGTTATCTAGTTGAAAAATACATACACATTTTTTTCTCGAGTGCTTTTGGTAATAAATTTTAGTTAAAATCAATGAATGATGTTACGAATCTCCATCCATTTAGGCTAACAACTGAAAACAATTGAAGTTTTAGAAAAACCATATGCAATTGTGAAATGGTGCATTAGGGGATTAAACATCTAAAATGATGTTAATTATATTTAGTGTGGTTTTCTCAGGAAGCTGGGATGAGTAAGAAATTAAGTATATTTGTTTCAAAATAGATGTTTATGTTTTTGGTTTTATTGAAGTGAAAAACAATGGAAAGCAGTATAACATCTCTAATAAATGCAGGTGTGACGTTATAATTAATGAACCTGGTGAAACTGGCAATATTTGGCTCCTCTTTACCTACAAAAAAAGGGCAATTTATATAGTAGCCTAATATCCTACAGTGGATTTTATGAATTTAGAAAATGTCATGCATACCCACTTATGAAAAAAAATATTAGTTATTTCCATTTTGGGTATCCTCTTTCCTGTACTCAGCACCCCAGAAGCACTGGATGGGGGTGAGAAAGGATAAAGATTATGGGCATTTTACTAGCTCCAAGAGCAAGAACCAGGGATAAAAAGAGAGAAAAGGGAAAGGAGAGAAAACAAAAATGAGAGGAAAAGAGTTTCTGAAAAATAATTTCATCATCAATGATGTCTACATTTTTATAAATATAAGAAATGAAGAGCTCATGAGTGGTGGTGATGCAGGGGTTTAAAGGAAGTCAAAACCTTTGAAAGAATTGGGCAACATTCAGGATCAAACCTGGACCCCTGGACAGTGAGTGATTCTTTCCAAACTGTTTGTCCCTGGAGCACTTGGGGCTTTGTGATTTCAGGCTATTCTTTCTTTACCAGCCCCATGATATTGAAATGTAATCGAGCCCAGGGGAGAGCCTGGGGCATGGGCTTTTGCACTCATTTCCCAGTTGCATTAAGGAGGGAAGAGCTCCTGGATGTTGTGAGCCATTTTATGGAGCACCATGAAATATGGAATCATTAAACCAAATAATTGTTAAACTTAAACTAAATGTGTGTCTGTGCTAAATCAAATATTGTGTCAGATTTGCATGTAGGGAAATGAAAAAGTTATTACAAAAAGAAATTTTGAAAAAAATAAAGTACATTTTTTGTTGTTGTTAGTCCTCTCCCAAGGATATTTTTCCCATTTATTTATTTATTTATTTATTTATTTTTTTGATAGAGAGAGTGGAAAGGAACAAGGGGGGGAGGGAAGAAGGGAAAGAGGGAAGGAAGCAGAGAGAGAAACATCAATGTGAGAGAGACACATCAATTGGTTGCCTCCTGCAGGCACCCTGATCTGGGCGAGGGATCGAACCTGAAACTCGCGTACATGCCCTTGACTGGAATCCAACCCACAACCCTTCAGTTCGAGGGCTGACACGCTAACCACTGAACCACCAGCCAGGGCATAAAGTACAGTTTTTATATTTTCTCTTCAAAAATTGTCCTTTACTTGACTTTCACAGTAAAGTCATTTGACCTGATTCATGAATCACTGTGTTCAGCTGCATCTGCATTCTGTGGCACCTGAGTTTCAGAACAACTATCCCAAAACACCTCCTTCAAAGGGTTGTAAGAATCTATAAAATAATAATGTGTAAAAAATGCATTCCTGTCTTTAATTTCTTACCATAGATTTATTTAGGGTTTTCCAATTTTTGTTTTAATTGGAAAGAAGATTCTTCTCTGGAAATATCCTCCCTTTACTAAGGTTCTGAGTTCTAAACAAATACGTATTAACCCTGGAGAAACTCTGATAGCTAACTATAAGACAAAAGAGTCCCCCTTACGATGTATCTCTCCCCTTTACCAACTTCAAATTGGAGAAGAAGGTTTATTTAGCTTAGAGGTTCCCTATCATTTTCTTCTCTCTTCCTAATGTATAGTCTGACTCTGAAAAGCTGATGGCTCAACTTGCTATGTTTAATGTGAAGGAAACCAAACAAAAGCCCTTACAGTACTGCTCAAATATCTAAAATATTAAACAAAAGTCTATTGACACAGAAAAATAACCAAACAACTGCTAATGATTTTCCTATAATTTCCTTATTTTTATCCTCTTTTTCCTAAAGTGCTAGCCAAATTCCAGGGCATGTTTTGGTTTTCTCGCTCAGCCTGTCAGCAGCAGGCCTCATGGGAGCTGCGCTGTCCTGTGGGGGAGGGAGAAAGGGGAGTCCACACAGCTTGGCCCTGGGGAGGACCCCTCTCTCCCATAATTTCTCTGGGACTGGTTTAATCAGCCTATGAAAAGGAAGCCCTGCTGGGGCAGTTGTAAGGGACTCGAATAGTAGTAGTTTGAAATGGAAAGGAAATCTGTTCAAGTGGGCAATTATATGAGACAAGTAAAGAAAACAATTAAAATGATCTCCTTACTTCTGTCCAAAGGGGGTTTTCTGTTGGTTGACAAAGAGAGCAGTCTGCCCTGCGGACCTAGTCAAATCTGTGACAAAGGAAAATATTCTCAAATTTAGGGTCCAAGGCGATTATGCTGCGGTGTCTTGATATGGGCACCGAGATATTTGGCAGATATATATAATCACTAACTTCTAATTAAGAATCGTTGGGGGGATCATGGCCCTCCCCTCAAACTCCCCTTAAAGCTAACTCTTCTCCCCTTCCTTTATGTATCTCACCATGCCACACCTAAATGTTTTTGTTTTTTTCTTCTGCTCTTCTACTTTGGGACATTAAATGCTTCTCTGTGTAGATAAGGGCCTGAATTTCAATGCCATTAAAAAGAAAACACACCAACATTCTCCCTATTGTCACCTGGGTGTAGACCTTCTCTGTACATTGTTTTTTACTATATTGCTCTTAGGCTCAATTACCTTTTTCAATACATTGAACATGATGGAGAAGTGGAGGTGCAGAAAAATCCAGACCGTGGGCACAATATTACCCTGCTCCCCAGGCCCCAGCCCTTGTAATCCAATGGCAGCGCACGCCTTTGCTACAGCTTTTACGACCGCTGTTTGCAAGGCTGTGGATGGTAGTCATGTTAATGGCAAACACTTGGTGCCCTCGGAGAAATTTCACATTAATAAAACCTACAAAGCACAGTTGTGTTCCTTTGAAGTTGCTCCTAAACATGTAATATTAGCTTGTGAAGCATTAGATGAGGAAATGAGCTCGATAAGGACTCTTGCAGTAATAACTCTAAATTGATTATTTCCTTCCCAAAATAAACTTGCCAGGCCGCCCTGTGGGCTTACTTCCGAATGCTTGCTCTGCCCAGGAATCTTATCTCGAGGAAGGGAACAGCAAAAACGTAGACACACTGTGATAAGGCACATTCACCAGATATGAATGCAGTTATGAGCTTCAGTCTTCTCTCCATGAACCTAAGCTCTCGTGAGCAATGGCATAAGTTAAACATTCATGAATTGCATTCGAAATCTGGGAAGAAGAAAGAACAATGTCTTTAATGCTATTCTGTGAAATAGTCACGCACAACAAAACTCTAGTTAAGTAGAAAGGAAGGCAAATTCTAGCCTATGTGCGTTGTGGTGTGAAACACTTTGCGTTTAGGAGTCCTGGAAAAAGAAATGCATACAAGATCTTGCAAAAGATATGCACGGAACACATCCTTGAATTTACAATACTTTATTTGGCTGTCATTCATCCGCATCTTCTGCTTGAAAGCAGAGGCCAAAAGTTACATTTGCTGTTAATCCATTTTTTAAACTCTTTATTTTAATCTGTTGGGCATGTAAGTACATAAAAAATAAATATTTCTTTAAAATACAAAAGAAATAAGCCTATTCAGGAAACAGCATTTTCTGCATTCCTTGGACTTCTCCAATCAGTACTAGCCACAAAAGAAAAAGAAAGCATTTGGGACTAGGAATTCTTGTGGTTTGGGTTTCTCTACAGAAAAGCCCTTTCTTACCCAGCATGACTATGCGACGAGGTGAACTGTTTGAGTGCGTTGCTGCTACCATTGCTTTCGGATTAATGTGTAAATACTGATTTATAGAATTCAGATTGTCTGATTTTCTATCTAAATCTGTAGTTCTTTCCCACATTTATTTTGCTTCAAAACTGAATCCAATTTGCTATTAGGACATTTAAAGAGAAATTGTCACTCTACTAAAAGAACAGAGTTGTGACCAGTGAAATAATCATCACTCTTTTTTCTTTTCAGAAAATCTATTTGTAGCATCCTGGAAACATAATTTCAATTACAGAAAAAGTTCCAATAAAGTAAGTGCAGATATTAACCCCACAATCCCCATCTAGAAGACTGACAGGTACCATGGCTTTTCTTCTCTTTAGCCTCTGAAGACTCCAGAAGCCAAAGCCATGCTTTCCTTGCTCCGTATAATTTCATAATTCTTTCTATAGACCTTTAAACATACGGTTTGCCAGAGATGCAGTCACTGAATATTTCTTATTCTATCAGCTTGTATTTCCAGTAAGATAGAGCAGGCCCAGGGGTTCTTTTTGGTCTTCTTACTTGCTGGTGCCTATGGACTCCTTAATACACTCCCACTTCCCAGAAGGCTCCCAACCACCCCCTGCTCGAAACTCATCTTGGGACTCATAAACAATAGTCCAGGGAGGTGATCCTGAGAGTGGGAAATTCTCCAGCTCCGAAAGCCTTTAGGGAATTTGGACAAAATAATATCTGTTGCAGGGCCTGTCCTGTACATTGTAGAGTGCTTAGCAGCATCCCTGGCCACTGGATGACAGTAGCCCCTCCCACACCCACCTCCATCCCAAACCCAGAGATGGCAATCAGAAATCTCTGACCGCACTGTGGAACGGTAGGCAAATCCCCCAGGTGAAGACCCGCTGCTGCAGGAGGAACTGTGGTCCTGGGCTCCCCCTAAAGGAAAAGTTGTACTTGCCCAGTGATCTGGAAGATGGTCTCCAAGTTAGAAAACATGTCTCCTGACTAGAAATCCTTCATCGACCATTAATAATTTTGAGGGGAGGACATATAACTATCCTGAGCAAGATAATATGCAGGACATATGCACCCCCTGCTATAATCCAGTAGGTAATTCAAAGAACTGATGGTTAAAAATTGCCAGTAATGGACCTTCTTTATAGATAGATACATCGGCTCCTCCTAACATCTTGGGGGTAGTCAAGATAATATTAACATCCTCATATGAGAGATGTGGAAAATGAAGTGTTTTGCCCAATGCAACACAGCTAGTATATGAAAAACCAGGAATTAAAACCCATCATTTCTAACAGCCAATTCAATTCTTTTTAAATATATTTTATTGATCTTTTTACAGAGGAAGGGGGAGAGATAGAGAGTCAGAAAGATCGATGAGAGAGAAACATCGATCAGCCGCCTCCCGCACACCTTCTACTGGGGATGTGCCCGAAACCAAGGTACATGCCCTTGACCAGAATCGAACCTGGGACCCTTCAGTCCGCAGGCCGACGCTCCATCCACCGAGCCAAATCGGCCACAGCTCAATTCTTTTTATATTGTTCTGCCAAGCAGTGCAGATTAAATTTACCTTGATAAGACCAACATATTTACTCCACAAATATCAATTAAACACTATCATGTGCCAAGCTGTCAGGATATAGCCATGGGGGAAGGGACTAAAATTCCTACCTGCAGGAAGCTTTGGTTCTGACGTATAAACGAGATAAACAAAATGTATACTTTGTTAGATTGTGATAAGGACTCAGGAGAAAAATAAGTCAGGAAGAGGGATTTCTAGCATGAAACTTTAGAGAGGGATGGTCAAGAAAGGTGTGTCATAGAGAAAGTAACATTTGAATATCGAGGGGAAGAACGATCCAGGCCAAGGGAAAAGCCAGTGAAAAAGTGAAGAGCATTCCCGGCCAAGAGGCAAAAGGAAGAAACAAAGCCGTGAAGTGTAAGCCCAGGCTGCTGGGGGAACAGGGGGGAGCCCGTGGCAGGGTCATCGGGGTCAGCAACCAGTGGTCACGAGGGCCGAACCGATGGTGTTGGTGTGCATCAGAGACTGGCAATAGATAGAGAGGCAGTCTCAGGCTCTTTAGCCACAGACTTCCCGTAGTATTTCACGATGTTCTTAATTAGCGTGAGTGCTATGCTGTGAGAAATACTTTCATCAGACAAATTCAATGACCAGAACTCTCCTTTTTTCCCACCATACAGAGCACTTTCATTGAAAATTCATTTCTGGTTTACTATAATGTTATCATTTTTAAGAATCCCCCGGAATTAATATTTTTATAAATGAATTTTCAAATATGTGCTGTAACTTTTATTCCTCTAATTGTACGTATATGCATTTTGTCCACACTGAATTGTAACTTTCCTGTCTGTGTTCTAGTCCTCCAGGTCCTGGGCCTGTAGCTCCCCACCAATCATGGTATCAACAACAGGAAAAAAAAAAAAAAAACTCTTTCTAAAACTTTGTAAATTCCCATGAGGAGACTTTATTTCTCTAGGTAAGGCCCATTGGCCTACAAGATATTAACATCCTCTTTATTACTGGAGCCAAAGCATTTTTAAGCAGCGTTTTTAAATTTGGGCGGGGGTGGGGGGGGGTGGGGCGGGGGCGGAGTGGGGAAGTGTTAAAGACAACTTTAACTGATAAAAGCATTGGATTCCTTTCACAGGCAGGGGGGCAAGATGGGGAATAACCAAAAAGGAAGACCCCAAATGTTTACATGAAACAGTGGGGGGTACTGGGTCCCCGGAAGGACATCTGTGAGTCCCCATCAGTGTGCACTGCTTACCCCAAGGGTGGAGATTTCAGACATGGACTAGGAAGAGGATAAGGCAACAGCAAGAAGGCTGGGGAAGTTGCTTTGAAATTCGAATTATTTCGAATCTGTTTTTTCAAACAACTTCCTCCAGATAGAGCCCAGGCAGCACTAATCAGCCAGCCAGCCACCAGCTAATGAAGCTTCCTCTTGCTGGTTCCTTTGCTGCCCGGGGAATGATCTGAGAAACTGAGGAAGCTTGAGAAGATCCTGGGAGATAATGAAAGAGTAATTACAATCATCTCTGTTTTACCAAAAGTCTAATTAGAAACAGTTATAGAAAAGCCATGTGTTTCTTATTCTTCAGTTGTTTGTAATCAGCAACAAAAAAATGAGAAAGTAGCAACTCGGAAAATTAAGGAAGCAGGGACATTTTAAAGAAAGCGATCTGAGGTGCAAAGTAAAATGTTTGGTGTGTAATCTGGAACATGAAAGCAAATGCGATAAAAAAAGAACATAAACATTTTTAGGGGTCTTCTCTTTTTTCTTGTCCATGATTATTTAGTTAAATATATACCTTTAAGTCATTGCTCATATAAATGATCTGATTTTGACGGCAATGATATTTGTTTGAGGTCTTTACAAATCAAGGAAATTAGATGTATTTTTTCTGCCATATGCATTACAGCCCTCCTCCCCCCCCCCAAAAAAAAAGTCAGTTTCCATTGTTGACAATTCTTTTCAGCAGAGAAAAGTTTATTTTGTTTACACGAATGGTTTCCTTTGGATTCTCATGAACACTATGAATTCTGGCTTCAAATATCCTAGAAGTCCCTTCTTGACCAAAAGTAATAAAGTTATCGTTTTTCTCTTCTATGATTTTGTGTTTTTATTTTAAATATTTAAATATTTGGTGTAAGAAGTAAGATAAAGAGCCAGGTTCACTTAATTTTTTTCCCCCAAAATATTTAGTCAATTTGTTACAAAATTAAACTCCAGATGTGTTTGGGACTTTTGTGAATTGTGTTTTACTGCTATTTATTCATAATGATTAAGAAACTTTAACTTTTGTTGTTTTATTATATATATTTTAGAAACAGTAAGGCTAGTTCCTTGTTATTTTCTTTTTCAGAATTATCCCGAATATTCTTGCATGTCAATTCCTCCAGATGAGTTTTACATTCATTGTCAATTATAATATAAGCATTATATTAATAATTGGGATTGTATTGATTTTATAAATAAATTTAGGTGTACTGATATCTTTACACTACTGATTCTTTCTACTCAAAAATGTAGAGTATAATTGTATCAATATCAATAGCCTTTATATCTCAGAAAAATGTTTATCTTTACTTCATTTAGGCATTACACATCTCATATTTGACATATTTCTATATATTTTATGTTTGGGGCTGAAATTGTAAAGGAAAATTTCTCTAGTTATATCTTGTACTAGGTTATTTTGCATATCCAGTAACTCTATTTCTTAATTAACAATTTTGAAAATAGCTGTCACTCTGAACTTTCCTAATTAATTATTTCATTTATTCTGTTAGATTTTCTTGGTTAACAGCCAACTTTTAAGATCTGGAAATATATAGATGTAGATATTCCTTGTACTTATTTTATTTTATTCTAATTGTGTTGCCTACAATCATCATAAAAGTTAAAATAATGGTTCTTTAGTGAATGACCATTAAATATTAACTTTTCTTTTGAAGCAAAACTATTTTTATATTAAAACCATGTCCATTTATTCCTATTATATACATTTTTAAATCAGAATATCAAAGTTAATAAAATATGATACTCTTTTATTTCTATTGAAATGTTTTCTCTTGTTATCTAATACAGGGTGGGGCAAAAGTAGGTTTACAGTTGTGAGTATGAGAAACAGTTTATTCTTGTATTATTATTTATTAACTAGAGGCCCAGTTCACAAAATTTGTGCATGGAGGGTGGGTCCCCTCAGCCCAGCCTGCACCCTCTCCAATCCGGGACCCCTCAGGGGATGTCTGACTGCTGGTTTAGGCCCAATTTCGGGGATTGGGCCTAAACCAGCAGTTGGACATCCCTCTCACAATCCTAGACTGCTGGCTCCTAATCACTCACCTGCCTGCCTGCCTGTCGCCCCTAACTGCCCTGGCTGCCCCCAGCTGCACCTCCCCACTGGCCTGGTTGCCCCCAACTGCCACCCCTGCTGGCCTGGTCACCCTGAACTTCCCCTGGCCTGGTCACCCCACACAGCCCCCCTGCCTGCCTGGTCACCCCACGCAGTCTGCTTGTTCAGTTGTTTGGTCATCCCTCACTAACCCCCCTGCCAGCCTGGATGTAGGCAACCTCTTGTGAGGGTGTGAGGGTTAATTTGCATATTACCTCTTTATTATATAGGATTATTGTATTATTTTCCATACAAACAATTTTCAACCTAGTTCATTCAGAGGTATGTCTTAGTAATTGCCTAAATTTTAACTTTTATAGATATTTTGTTTTTATTATAATTTATTTATTAGTAACCAAACAATTATTTATAAAATTATTACATATGACTATAACTAAAATTTCAGTGTTAGGTATCTATGAAAACTATTGACCTAATTGAGCTTTTGTTCTTTTTTATGCTTTACAATTATTTTTTTGTTTGTGGTTTTTCATTCTATTTGTTTTAATTTTTGTTTTGGTTTATTTTTGTTTTAACTGTTTTATTTTTAATTTGTATTTTTTAGCTGGCATGGGTATACATATGAAGTTCAATTTTAATATCCATCCATTATTATTTATTTCATTTTATGAATTTATCAAAAGTAATTTTGCTAAATAGAGGAGGGGATGTGAAAAAATGCTTCACTTCCGATGCCAGATACACCGGACAACCGACTGGGGCAATGAAATTTGACAACTAAAGGAAACCGACCCTTTAATTAATCATTTCGTGATCAAAAGCAATTTGTCCCAAGGCATCTTTTCTGCTCTGCACAGCCAGTGAGCACCGCTACTATTTTTTAATGAAAAGCAAACGAAAACTGTCAGGACTCACACCAGATGCTGTAGTGGAGAAATGGCATATTAGAAGGCAGGAAAGATGGAGAGAGGAACAAAAACAAGTGTGTGGGGGGAATGCCAGCTGCAGGAGAAGGATCGGGAAATGTCCCTGCCCAGCCCTTGGGAGTGAGGTCAGCGGAGAGCAGCCAGCTGTCAGCTCCTGATTGGTCTTAGCTGAGACCTGCCTTGGCGGTCGCTGTGATGACTGGGGCAGAAATACAAAAGCCTGATTTTCATGCCAACAGGGGACAAAGGCTCAGCCATTTTTCCCCAAAAGGGACACTGTCGGATGGCAATTCGAACTCGAGAGCACCCTGACATTCCAGTGCATCACAGTTGTCCTTCTTCCTCTCCTCCGTCCTGCTTCCCCAATCTTCCCTTCACTCATCTGGACCCACTGGAACCTGAACTAGATGGGGTGTGGGGTGTGGGGTGTGGGGTGTGGGGTGTGGGGTGTGGGGTGTGGGTAAGTGGAGGGAGCACGACATGAAGGTAGGATACACTGCCTAACACAGGAGTAGCAGAAATGAAAACATCTCAGTTACATTCCAGGAGGAGGATGTGGAACCACCTCAGGTACAGCTGGCAGTGTTAGCTGGGGTGTGTCATATCTCCTTGCTGCCATGACCAATAAACCTCCAGACCTCCCGCTTTATAGCAGGGATGGTCATTTTGTTGAACTGAAAAATCTTAGTGAATCCCTGTCTTGCAATAATTTTTTAAATGTATTTCTTACTATGGAGGGTCAGAAGCAATCCTTGACCCCTGGGCCTTCTCCATTTTCTTTCATTTCTATTTGAAAACGGGCCAATTCTTTCTTATCATAAATCACCAAAGGCGGCCAGCATAGCCAGCCCATGTCATTACCGTAACTATTACAAATCACATCTCCTAAGAGAGGCATGTGGTCTGTCTTCTGAGTTATCAACAGGCATCGGTTTTGCCAAATGTTTTGCCACGGCTGACAATCCTGCTTGCTCCATCATTATCCGACAACCGTGATTACTCCTCCAGTACTCCCTACTTTAGAGTTTATTATTTTAGCACTCCACTCCAAGCTACTGATTTCTGAATTAGTTAAATGACATTAACTGCTCTTACAGGTGATCTCCCAGATCACTGTGACTCTCATAATAGTTTATTTCTCACTCACCTGCAATCAAACTGGGAGCTGCTGGTGAGTGGACAGCCTTACCCACGGCCAGACAGGGCCGAGACTCCTTCCACCTGTGCTTTGATAGTCATTTAGGCCTCTGGGACCCTCTGCATCCAGCTGGGGGCAGGGGAAGAAAATGAGGAATTGTTAAGGGCAGGTTTTTATAAGCCAGACCTAGAAGTGCAATATCACTTCTATTCACAGTCTGTTACCAAGAAAAACACGTGGCCCCAGGCAAAGGAAACTGAGAAACGGAGTCTAGCCGGATATCCAAGAAAGCAAAGTGGGGCTGGTGAGCAGCAGCCAGTCCTTCCCACACAGGCTGAGCGAAGATGCCAGCAGCAGTGGTGGCCGGTGGCTTTGCCCTTTATAGGAGAGGGAGCAGGACCAGTCCCCCCGCCAGGTAGAATTAGGACCTCTGTTTTTAAGAGTCCAAGCACAAAAGCAAAACCTAAGTAAGCAGTGTCTTCCCTGAGAGCATGAACAGGAAGCACAGGAGATATTGTCGCCCTGAACCTGCTCACTAGCAGAGCAGGTTTGCTAACTGGGCAGAAGAAGCCATGCAGGGGTGAAGTTCTTCTCATGAGGGTCCGGGCTCACTCCACACTCCCTGCAGGTTGCCAGGCTCCAGAGAAAGCATCGAATCTTCTCACGTGAGGTCTGAGAGAGAGAGCCTCATCCATGTTTAAAGAGCTACCACTTAGGGGGAAATCTGTTAATCTTTTCAATAAGGATATCAAGACAATAAGTAATAATTTTTCAAAGTAAGATCTATTAAAAATAATAAACAAGAATCACCAAAAAAGAATTATTTTAAAAAATGATTTATTGGAGGAAATAGAAGGGAAATTGTTGTGTTGGTCAGCTATTGCTGCTTAACCAGTCACCCTGATAAGAGTAATATTTTCTTTTTGTTCATGCATCTGCAAAGCTGCTGAAATCTGACTGGCCTGGGCTGGGCTCAGCTGGGAAGCTCTTTTTGTCCCTGCATGTCTATTATTTAACTGGCCGGCTCTGCTCCACATCTTTGTTTTATCCTCCTCTGGGGACCAGCAGGCTGTCCAAGAACATCCATGGTATGTTCTTCCCATGGCACTGGCAGGGATGCAGGAGAAAAAGTGACACATGTGAGGTCTCCAAGGCCAGGTCTTGGAATACACACTGTGACTTTCACCCATTTGTCACTGGCCAAAGTAGGTCACACAGCCAAGCCTGGAGAGGAGATGGATGATGAGGCCATACAAGGCAATCGTGCAAGACAGGGTGTAGAACTGAGAACAATAATGCAATCTATCAGATTTCTTTCAACAAAATTCAAGAAACTTTGCTCCAAAACAAAAAGCAGAGGAGATAAAGACATTGTCTTCTTTTCGTTTCCAGGGTTTATCCAGATATTGGTGTCTTAATCTTTATATGGAATCCCTTGAAATCTTTGGGTTATTTCAAAAATTATTTTCCACTAATGCTCCTTTTCAGTGTGTGGTCAGCATGTGGTCAGTATGTTTAATGAAATAAGGCAAAGAAGGACTGGCAAACAAGAGCAAATAAAAATGAACCAAACAAAAGGACTAAAATACGCTATAATTATAAATTTTATAAAACCAACTTAAAATTAATTATAAATTATACCAATACAGAAAAAACTCATTAATACTCGTTAATGTAGGAAATGAAGTTAGATGTCTGGTGAACCACTTTGAAGCTCTCTGCCAGACTGCAGAAGAAAGGAAATAAAAAGGAAACACAGAAGGCGTGAAACTAGAGGACAACAGACTGGGGCCCAAATTTGATAAATGATTCTGAAAAAGAGAACAGAAAAAGGGTTAATGAAAAAATGAATTACATTTAAAGAGGTAACATCTGTGTGGACATACCCTGGTGGAAAGAGAAGACAAGCTGCATGGAGGCCAGAAAACAATGGAACCTACAATGAAAGACCAAGTGAACTGAGCTTGTCTTCTCTGCCACACTGAAGCCAGAAGAAACGGGAAAACATATCTACAAAGGCATCAGGGAGCCAACTTTAAGCTCCATGTTCTACATTCACCCATGTTTTGCTTCATGTCTAAAAGTGATTGAAGGGATAGCATCTATATTTTTGTCCTGGAAAGGAACAACCAAAAGACTACTCAAGAAAGTATTCCACTAAAGTATGTCTGTGCCCAGGAAAGGGGAAATGATGGTGTAAGAACAGAAGTGAGTATCAGAAAGCAGCAAAATATAGTATTAATAAGTATGTAAACAATTGTTTTTTTAAAAAAATATATTTTATTGATTTTTTACAGAGAGGAAGAAAGAGGGATAGAAAGTTAGAAATATCGATGAGAGAGAAACATTGATCAACTGCCTCCTACACACTCCGTAATGGGGATGTGCCCGCAACCAAGGTACATGCCCTTGGCCGGAATCGAACCTGGGACCTTTCAGTCCGCAGGCTGATGCTCTATCCACTGAGCCAATCCGGTTAGGGCATATGGTGAACAGATTTAGGAGGCCATTATTCTGTCTACCATAAAAAGTTCTTGAACAGAATGGAATGAATGACAGCACTCCCAGCTCAGACTAAAAGGCACTGCGGCAGTTCAACATGTAAAGAGATATCTGGGCTCTCAACTTTCCTATAGGCGAGAAGCAGTCTTCGAAAACTACTTGGTGGTCAACAAGGGACTTGTCTGTGGAAAAAGAAAGTTCTCAGGCAGCAGAGTCAAGGACCCAGAAGACCTACTGTTTCCAGGGAGCAAACCTGAGCTCTGGTAAGACACATTCTTTGCATCCACAGTAGGAAGCCCTGATAACACATGCTGGGCCGAAGCTCAGAGTTGTTGTGCACCTGTGACTGCCAGGTGCCTCCCATTGTCTCCTGTTTTGAAAGGGAGCGTTCGTTATGACTGCCCTGCTTCTGTGTCACCATCACTGTGTACTGGGGAGAGGGCGGGGGAGGCGGGGAGAGGACAACTATCACAGATCTTGGGATCTGAAAAGTGCTGTCCACCTCTGGTCCTAATGCCATTCACAAAATCACGAACTTCAAGGCCGACGAGACTTTGAGGGCTTGAAGGATATTAAGTGTATTTTGTAACATGGAAGAAGTAAGTATCATTAGGTCCAGAAGGTGATTATAGTGGATTGCTACAGAAATGGACCCCAAAGTCTCCCACCTCCCAACATCCTAATTCTTGTGTATTTCCCTCCTGTGTTGTCCCTGTGCCAAGCTATGTGAATTGTTGTGGCCACTGAGATATCACTGGAGATAATATGCATAAAGGCTTGATAAGCAATTGCACATTAGGCCTTGCACTCCTGGAAGCTTCTGCCATCATGGAAGATGTTCTTCCTAGCTTCCTTAATGATAAAAATTATATTGAGAGAAAGATGTTCAGTTCTGAGCTATGTCATCTGAGCCCCAGTCAGCCCCTCAGCTAAAAGCAACCAAAGATGAATCAAGACTTAGCCAATTAATAGAATTATAGTAATTTATTAAATTACTAGAGGCCCGGTGCATGAAATTTGTGCACTCAGGGGGGTCCCTCAGACCCGCCTGCACCCTTTCATAGTCCAGAAGCCTCGGGGGATGTCCGACTGACACAGAGGCAGGCCACCACCACTGCGCTTGCCAGTGGGAGCACACTGACCACCAGGGGGAAGTTCCTATTTTGAGCATCTGCCCCCTGGTGGTCAGTGTGCATTTAGTCTATTTGCATATTAGCCTTTTATTATATAGGATTGCCATTTTAAACAACTGTCTTGGGGTAATTGGTGATACAGCAATAGACAACTATAAAGTATACATTTATAATACAGATGCCACTTTTTAAAAATCTTATCACTATTTCTTCACAATTGATTCAATGAGGTTACTTTCCTTGTTCCTAGATGAAAATTTCACTAAATCCATAGCTTTCTCCTTTGTCTTAGATAATAAACATTCACAGGGTGTCAATTCAGAAGTTGAAATTATACTCCAAAGTTTTCCTCAGAATTGGGAACTTGGTTTTATGAATCTAATGATTTAATGATCCCCATTCACCATTTAGTCCTGCTTCTCACTGGAAGTCTAGAAGAGCGAAGCAGGAAGAAGAGGTGAGGACATTTTGCAAAGTGTGCTGATTAATGGTGGAAACTGCTCCAGTAATATGGCACCCACACAAGAGAAACTAGATGCTACCAGAGGAGTGGTGAGGCAGGTGATCACAGCACAGCAGGTCAGGTGTCTGTTTGGGGCACAGATAAAACCCCAGGCTGAGGAATTCTCAGAGCTAGCTGGGGGACAGTTTGTGAGGTTAAACTAGTAGATGTTCAGGTAAGAGTAGCTTGGATTAGACATAAAGAAGAACAACAACAGAAGGAGAAATAGAGGAGAAGGAGGAAAGAGGAGGAGGAGGAGAGAAGAGAAAGACTTGTAATCTATTTGTGCCTACCTACTGTGTAAGCATGCCTCTCGTTTATAAATGTTTCCCCCATGGATGTTATTTTCTGTGTATTCTTCCCAAATAAATGCCAGCCTAGATATTTCAGAATGAATTATGACTTATTCTGCATTTAAGTCCATAGCCCTGCCCATTCAATTTATAAGTGAGAAGCATAATATGAATAATATTTCGAATAATATGACATGAGGTCTCCACCCTAAGGTCACTATTCTTTTTTGAAGAGGCAGCCTTTGATATAAACGAATTTGTAAAGCAAAACACAGACACTTTCATCTGCCAGATCCAATGTAGTAATTCAATAGCCACGAGATGATAAAAATAAGGAAAGTTTGTAAAAATATCATTATAAAGCCATTAGTTTCCTCATTTACTTAGAAAGTAACATTGACTCTGACAGAAACAGTGATCTGGGATTTGTTTGGAAATTATGTTTTCATTCATGGGGAAAAGTCTTGCCTGGTGCCTGTTATAAGCAAAGGAAAGGCATAGGAATCAATGCTGACTTACTAGTTAATATTACAAATATCCCACAAGGATATAGGCCATGCTTATTTCTGTTTAGATATTTATGGTTAGATTTCTCCTCCAGTCCCTTTTCTTTAAAGGAAAACTCATACTCCAAACTAAGATTTTTATAAAATTTTCAACCTCAATGGAGCTCTTTTTCTTCTGAACACCACACACTCCTTAGACCACGATAAAAGATTTAATTATATACTTTTTTCAAAGTGTGTTTATTATTATTCATGAATTTGTTATATTTTCCCCAGATGTCATTAAAAGGTCTCTAACAGTGATGCCCAGATCTTACCAGGACTTACTGACACTATTATAAAAATTAAATACTGCTCTGGTCCGTGTGGTACAGGGTAAAGAGGGTCAATATATTTGGACTGAAGGAGACTTGACTTTGGGTGGTGAGCACACAATGTAATATACAGATGATGTATCATAGAATGGTACACTTGAAATCTATATAATCTTATTAATTAATGTCACCCTATACATTTTAAAAAGATGCAGGTATGCATAGTAGTTCAAAGCATGGAGTCTAAAGCCACAGGACCCAGGTTCAAATTGCAGCTGCACCACTGCTTCCACAGGACCTTGAACAAGCTACTTTCTGGGCTTCGTGTCCTCATTATAAAATGGGGATAATAAGTACTTACCTTTCATGGTTTCTTTGACAAGTAAATGTATATCCATTTCTAGACCATAGAACATAGTAAGCACTATGTGAGTGTTACCTGGTATTTACCATGTTTTGTACTTTAAAAAAAGTGTTTAAAGATATATCGAGATCATCTTGGGAATGTAATTTGGTCTTTGCCTAAAATTCCCAAGCCTTACTATTAGTCACTAAACTGAACTCCTCTCCAAAACACTACATAAAATAATAAAATAAAGCCTTTTCACTATTTTTAAGATTCTCTTCAAACAAACCTTACCCTTTCCTTTCCTAATCCAAATTGAGAATTTGAGAATGTGAAAGTACCAGGTGTACCAGTTAATAATGCCATTGAAGCAACATTTTACTGATGACTTTTCGGTTTTCCATTCGTCTTTCGTTCAGTTGATGTGGCACCCATTTTCCTTCCTTTAAAATCTTCCCCATTGCTTGTAAACGATCGGAAATTGTTTGCTGAGCAACGTTTAATCTTTCTGCAAGTTGGTTTTGAATTTGACATGCATCTTCATCCAATAATGCTTGTAATTGTTGGTCTTTAAACTTTTTTCGTTGACCTGGACATTCTTTGTCTTTCACATCGAAATCATCACTTTTAAAGCGTTTAAACCAGCGTTCACAAGTATCTTGAGATGGAGCCTCCCGAAGTATTTGGCGCACTTTT